>NC_134489.1:8975536-8983036 GCF_040206685.1 Ascaphus truei
TGACAAAAAACAAACATTGGCATACAATGTGGGATTATTGCCAGCTGTCTCTGAACTTCTCTATAACAGCAAAATAAAATACTTTAATAAAAACTTCTTATTTTTAGTCACATATTCTACTTTATCTTTTGTTCATAGATCATCCATATATTATAACATAGATTCTCCCAAACCCAGTGCTACCAAAACCCCATACTAATATCTAAGTAAAACTATACTGAAGAGCTTATACAGTACAATCATTTAAACCGGGTGCAAAAGAATCTTAAAATACTATTCCATACCTCTAACGGGTATTTCCTACACTGTGTTGTCCCTTAGAACAGGGGCACGCAAACATTTTTTGCGGCGCTCCCCCTGCCTTACCTTCTCCGTTGGCCGCCGCCGCCCCCCTCCTTACCTCACGCGGCATCAAATGGCGCCGCGGGGTTGTGTGACGTCACGTTACCATAGCATTGTGACGTCACATGACCCCGCAGCATCATTTGACGCTGCGTTGCCATGGTCACGCGGGAGAATCCCGGTAAGTAGAGGTTGCAGAGGCCTAGCGCGGTCCCCTGGCATTTAATTTAAATGCCTGGGGGGGGAGAGCGTGGGACCTCTGCAACCGCCCGCGCCCCCCTCTCCCCGAAATCTTGGGTTGCGCCCCCAGTTTGTGCACCGCTGCCGTAGAACAGAGACATTATCTTTGCACAACGGCCAAAATGCAAACATTTTCTTTTTAAATATTACATGAATAGACTTAAAATACAATACTACACAGGTTTATTTTAACCCTTATTATTTTTCAATTGTAAATCATTAAATGTTAGTGACATAAAAACACTTCACTCCACGACATATAATAATTATTCCTTCACACTATTTACCATAATCTAATCTAAAACAAAGAACATTTAAAATCATGTCCCTTTTTTTTTCATGAACATAGAATTTATAAGACAACCATAAACTTCTGATTTTGTAGCCAAATAAATAAATATGTAATTGTTACCAAAATCTACACTAAATAATAGTGTTTATTTACAATCATGTTGAAAACAAAACCAAAATAGTCTGATTCTTATTCCTGTACACACAAAAAAAAACTAATTTAATAAGAATTTCCATTTTCATTCTTATAATTATAACTAATCTGGATACTTTCATAATATGGATACATAAATCCAAAGGGGTAATCTTTGGAATTGTCCAATGGGGATGCTGTTTATCATGTATCTGGGATGGTGGCTGTCAGCTACCAGGAGGCTGTTTGTGGAAGTCGCCTTCCTAAAGATTGTTGTTTTTAAGGTCCCATCATGATTCTTACTTATGGTTAAGTCTAGAAAGTTTATTTTATGACTATCTACTTCATAAGTAAGTTTCAAGTTGTGGTTGTTGGTATTGAGGACCTTTATGAATTCACCAAGAACTTTTTCTGTGCCACTCCACAACAGTATGACGTCGTCTATATAGCGGGCCCACAGAACTATGTGACCCGTATATGTATCCAGAGCCTCGCTGAAGACCAGTTTCCTCCCACCAGCCTAGGTATAAATTGGCATAGGTGGGGGCACATGTGGTCCCCATTGCGGTGCCCTGGATCTGGTGGTATATTTTGTATCCATATCAGTTTTTACCCTATGCACCATGAGTTCATAATAGACTCTATATTGAATAGTTGGAGAGCGATAAGCATTTGTGTGTTTGTTACTTTCATAATATGCATTAATTTGTTTAAAAAATAATTGAATTTTTTTTTTTTTTTTTAGAATTCTAGCAAACTTTCTCCTGAGTTAATGTTCTGTAACTCTCAGTGAGGAAAAGGTGTGTGCTGCAGTGGGTTGCAGACATCTTCCAGAGGGAGAGAGCTAAATTGATTTTTCGTTCAGCCTCAATCCCTATCCATCATTTCCCTTGCAATTCCTTTATATCTCTGTTACTCTCTTCTCCTGCTTTTCTTTCCGCAAAGCATACTCTTTATATTGTTTTCCTGATACAGTTCTAGGAATTTTGCAATACTGATTTTTCAAACCCTAACACTGGACATTGCTTAAAATGTAAGTCTATTTCACGTCTTATCCTGACATTTAATTATGATAATTTCTTACTCGTGTAGCTTGTTCATGAGCTCAAACTTTCTTTTATCTTTAAAAAGGTCAAACTTCCTCCCTTCTACTTCTTTGATCCTGTCTAGGATAAACAACATATAATCATCCCAAATATCCAAAGGATTATCCCCCGAGATGTTGGTATCCAATGAATATGTGGAGGCTTTCCTTTTAAGTCAGTCCATTTTTAAACGACAATCAATATATGGACATAACAAATGTTCAATTTGATTATCATGACTTCCTTCTTTCAAATATGTAAGTAATGAATAACATACCGTTACTGGGGGTCAGAAGTAGATCTGCACACTCCTCTATATCACCCCTTTTTCCTTGCTTGGAGACACCAGCCTTATTCTGGGCCCGTCAAGAGAAGTAGCCAGGCAACCTGGGTGCTGATCCTGACTCCGTTCTTGGTCTCTGGTACTTCTAATAATTATGGACGTCCTTTCTTTATCCTCGCGGTTAACCAAATTTTTTTCTCCAGATCTGGAACCGATATCTTAGAGGTCTTTCAATTGTGGGTCAGCACGGACAAAGTTGACAAACTGGAATAAGGTACAGAGAAACCCACTCTCCTTTTGGGAGGCCCGGTAACCCACCAGCTTAAGCTGTTAGTCCGTGCCCGCATTCTCCACCATTATGTTAGACAAACTTTGATGACGATGTAATAATACTCAGGAATCAGGTTTGCCGTTCAAATCTTTATCTCGTCAATCAGCTCAGCGTTTTTAGCAAGGATACATATTAGATGCTTCTATTCAATGTAGCAAGCATCTAAGAAGGCCGCATCTTATGCCTACGACCGCTACTTGTTATACCCTTAGATCAAAGAGATATAAATCACTGTCTCCGCTAACTCACTTTTAAAAATGTATCTTCAATAATCAATAAATGCTTTTGGTTCACCTATTCAAATAGCACAAGGGTGTTTTTTTCTCCTCCTCCTTTTTGTTACGTATATTTGCCCTTTAGTTGAGCAGTGGTTTCTCTTCACATTGAGTATTACCAGGGATGAGTGAGGATTACTTCTGTAGTCTGTATGCTCCAGATTAGACAGTCCTTGAAACACAGGCCATTGCTGCTGCTGCTGCTGGTTTTAGTGTCACTCCAATAAATGAATATTGTTTGTCCAATAAATGAATATTGTTTGTGCAAGACACTTGTTCTCTGATCTATGGGATCCTTAAAAGAAGATGCCTCCTCTAGGCAGTGTTTCCCATCTCCACTCCTCAAGGACCACTAACAGTCCAGGTTTTAAGAATATCCTCACAGCACAGGTGCCTCCATCGTTTTGACCAAACCACCTGTGCTCAAGCCGAGATATCCTTAAAACCTGGACTGTTAGGGGTCCTTTAGGACTTGAGTTGGGAAACACTGCCCTAAGGGAATTGCCATATTTCTCACCATCGTGGCGATTTCTGCATCCACCTTTGGCGGTATTTCCCAGCTAGTGCAATCCTCTTCACTGAATGGATACATTTCCGCAAATCTCCTAGTCTTCGCTGTTGACTTGTTCAATGATGCCCATTCCATCGTCACAATGTCCTCGATATAATTGTCCTCATATTTTTTTAGCTTGTCTAAGGCATCTATCCTGATGGATCCCACATCTGCTGGGGCCTCCTCTTCTTTGGATGAAGAATATTCCCATTGCTCCGAAAAACACTTATCTGTTCCGAATAATTGATCAGACTGTCAGGGTTCAAATCTAATGAAGTCTGTGATCGGGGCCTTTTCAAAGACTCCCGAGACTTTTCTTTTTTTTTTATCCAAAAACTATATAAATTAAGTCTTCATCCAGTCAATGAAATGAGTTATTTGTGCAGAATTTTGCTTTTAATCCATCTTTTTGATGCAATCTGTGAAAAATCTTAGTCTGCAGAGCATTTAGTCTCGGAAACTGCTTTTCTGGGCTTCACAACCTGAGCTTCTTGCTGAGGCTGCTGAGCTTTCTGGACCCCTGTAACAGCTGACGGAGTTGACATGCTGCTAACCTACTTTCCACTAGGGAACCCCCTCCACTTCCCTTTTTTAAATACCTGGCATCCAGATCCAGCTTCCTCCTTGTTAGGTAAACGCCGAAAGTGCACCGGAGGCTAGGACAGTTTGGTGGCAAAAACCGCTCTGCGTCTGGCGCTCTCTTCCATGACATCACTGCGTTCCTCCAAACTCCCGCAGGCTAGATACTGTACCATGTGGGCAGACAAGACTGCGTCACGGGGAAGACACCTTCCAGTGCCGCGGACAGGGCTGGTTATGGCTCCTGATGGATCACCACGGTGGCTAGAATGGCCCGGTCTTGAGGTAAGGCGAAGGTAGGGAAACCCCCTCCTTGCTCCGATCAGGGCAGCATCAGAGTGGCCGTTTAAAAAAAGAAAAGAAACTGCAGCTAACCTGCAGAGGACCTTCCCTCAGCTAAGGTAGAACAAGAATAACTGACCTGGGATGGACAACGCTCCCTTTTATAGCGGGTTGGTCTTGTCCTACCGCAGCTGGATGAAGGCGTTAACCCATTGGTGTCTGCCATAGAGGACGTAGCAGTAACGTGAAAATTATATTTGAACATTCTGCAAGCATGTGTACCACACATTTACATTCCCTTAACTCGGGTGCGCAATCTCCCCCCCCCCCCTGCGCCCCCATGCCGGCTCTCCCCCCTTCCTTACCTTGGCTCCAGCGTTGACGTCATGACGCCATGGCAACGCGTCTCCAGAAGCCGTATTAGCAAAGGTATGAGAAGTTTACAGAGGCCTTCGCCCCTCCCCGGCATTTAATTTAAATGTCTTCGGGAAGCGCACTGGGCCTCTGTAAACCCTGCGCTCCTTGCAGAGAATTGGGGGGGGGGCAACCCCAACCCCCCCCAAGTTTGCGCACCCCCCCTTAACTTACAAGTGAGTTTTAGTGTGAAAAATGGCACTTTGCTCCTGCGATTTTCATATAGTTGCCTGGGCAGCTGAGAGTCCGTGTGCCAGACCCAGGCTCATTGCCGGCTACATTTGGCGCACGGGTTTGGCCGCAGTTGAAGCGCGCTGCTGTAGTTGATGTAGACGCCATTGTGTGTGGCAGTGCGGTTTCTCCATTTAGAAGAACTGGCTGTTAATTACTGGCTTAGCACAGCAGGTGTAACTGTACAACCTTAACCGCTGGCAAAGATATGATGAGGACTTTAACCATGAGCCGTGCCAGAGAGATGGGTACCGAGCGCACTGGGCAGTTATCTCAGGTAGGGCTACTGGCGCCGAGGGTATTCCGTTACTATTATATACATGGGCTGTAATACCGGCCAATCACAATGCTCCATCCAGCAGATCTCCAGACCTCCTCATGGGAAGTCTCAAGACTGGAACTTTCTAAAATGGAGCCTTCTGATCAGCCCAGGCTGTTGTCACGGATACATAAATCCGGCCTATCCCCACTCGCCTTTCAATGCAGTGCTTCGGATGTTCCACTTACTCACATTTCACAGGGAAGTTCAGCTTACGTTTTATTACCAAATACTCCATGCATATACATTGCTCAGGTGGTTATTTTTTTTAAACTCTGAAAGAGCTAATAAAGGAAAGGGTCACCATAGAGAATATAACAAGTATACTTTTCCTACTCAGTCTCTGCTGCCTTTCGATACTGTTGATCACTCTCTTCTTCATATTCTTTACTCTCTTTGTATCCGCAATAAAGCTCTATCCTAGCTCTCATCATACCTCTCCCGTTGCACATTTTCGGTGCTAACATGTCTTGTGTTCGTCTCCTGTTTATCTGTCTGTTGGTGTACCTCAGGGCTCTGGCCGGAGACCACTCCTTTTCTCTCTACACTTGGTGACCTCATCAACTCTTTTGGTCCTAGGTTTCATATCTCTGCATATCTATGGACAAAGCCTAAGGCCGCGCTTATAGTGCTGGCGACGCGACCGATGACGTCACCCGTCGCCCCCGGCGAAAGTTGTAATTTGATTTTTAGTGACGTCGCTGGCGACAAGGCCAGTGACGTCACTACAAGGGGCGGGCCGCGCAATTTGATTGGTTTAGAGACAGTCACACGTGGCGACTGTCTCTAAAAAAAAATCACATTTACCCGGCTTCCAAATTTTTAGTCGCTCCGTCGCCTTCGTGCTTGCGACGGAGTAAATTGATTTGTTTTGCAGCGACGTCGCCGTCGCATGGCACTATAAGCGCAGCCTTAGAGTGACATTTTTCTCCATTCACTATATGGCTAAAATTTGCCTTTTCTTCCTCAGTAATATTACCAAGATCTGCCCTTTCCTCTGTCAATCTAATGCTAAACCTATAATGCATGCCTTTATCCTCTCCCGCCTGGATTATTGTAACATACTACTAACAGGCCTCACAACTTTGTCCTTTGGAATCACCTCTCTACTGCCCATGCTGCTTCCTCCTCCGCTTGGCCACACACCCCAGGCGCCTGGTTAGCTGCAATACCCAGGAACAGCTGCCAATCAGGAGCTTGGGAGTTATGGCCAAGCAGAGGAGGAGGAAGCAGCATGGGCAGTAGAGAGGTGAGGCTCTGTGTCTGTCCTGTGTGTGTGTGTGTGTGTGTGTGTGTGTGTGTGTGTGTGTGTGTGTTTTGTCTGTCCTGTTGTGTGTGTATTTGTTCTGTCTTGGGTGGAGGAAACTGCCCAGCCCCCTATCAACTACCCTTGTTTCTCCCTGCTCTGGGAGACCGGAGAAATCCTGCTGCCCCTTTTGATCCTCTCACGGAACCCCAGGGTGGAACCCCAGTTGGGAAACGCTGCTCGAATAGCCAGCTTTATGACCCTGTCCATGTTCTGTTCTTAAATAACTATTGTCACTCCCAGCATTCCTTTCCCAGAACCTCTGCTGGTACCTCAGTGAAATGACACCATTCTATTTGTAATTTAGCAAGTTAATATCAAATATAAGTTATAATACAAGTGGAGTTTAAATCACAAGAGCCATTCTACCAACATCCCTACATTGCTTTATACGGTGTGTATCATAACAACGTCACTTTAACAATAATGCAATCCCTACATTGCTTTATACGGTGTGTATCATAACAACGTCACTTTAACAATAATGCAATTGGCGAAGTTAACATATTTGACATATGTTTCAGTTGATTTAAAACTGGAGTGGTTCATTTTTTATTTAGGCTATAGATGAAAGTAACTGAATGTCAATGAAATGGGTGTGGAAATTATAACTAAGTAAAATTACAAATGGTATTTAAAATGCAAAATAAATGTATTCACAGTCATAGATTAAAGAGAAAAATCTATATAAAAATAAATAAGAATCCCCAAAGGGCAAATGGCAACAATAGAAATAATTGTATATTGTATGTGGGGAAAACATGTTGACTAATCTGGATTCCTGATTTGGATTTGGATTCCTGATTGGCGCAGCGGGAGCGTGCTGGCCCATAACC
>NC_134489.1:8988036-9021123 GCF_040206685.1 Ascaphus truei
CAAACACTAGAGTTGGCATCAGAATTTGCGCCATTAGTAAAGTTTTAGTAGTCATTATTTGTGAAGAAAAACCTCCAGGTCAAATGAAGAGACCTGTGAGGTTTGGATCGCTATGTACCCATGTAGAAGAGACCTGTGAGGTTTGGATCGCTATGTACCCATGTAGAAGAGACCTGTGAGGTTTGGAAAGCTCTGCACATGTGTAGAAGAGACCTGTGAGGTTTGGATCGCTATGTACCCATGTAGAAGAGACCTGTGAGGTTTGGAAAGCTCTGCACATGTGTAGAAGAGACCTGTGAGGTTTGGAAAGCTCTGCACATGTGTAGAAGAGACCCGTGAGGTTTGGAAAGCTCTGCACATGTGTAGAAGAGACCTGTGAGGTTTGGAAAGCTCTGTACATGTGTAGAAGAGACCTGTGAGGTTTGGAAAGCTCTGCACATGTGTAGAAGAGACCTGTGAGGTTTGGAAAGCTCTGTACATGTGTAGAAGAGACCTGTGAGGTTTGGAAAGCTCTGTACGTGTGTAGAAGAGACCTGTGAGGTTTGGAAAGCTATGTACATGTGTAGAAGAGATGTGAGGTTTGGAAATCTATAAACATACTTTCACAACCATCACATCTATTATGAGCTCTCTTGCTGCTCAATCAAAAGTTATCACAACCTACACTTCTCCAAGACCAATACAGCTGCTGTAGTTGGACGTCTGTACTACAAAGACCAATACAAGACATGGGTGAGGTATTCTCTCTTGTAACTTCCCTTCTCTTTCCAGGTGTTTTATTTGGGCTTAAGGCAGGCTCCTTCAATCCCGACCCAGATGTTCCTGGACTGTATCACCCGCTGTCCGACTCTCCTGCCCCTAAAGATCACGAAATCCAGGAGGTCTACCTGGTAGCTAAGCAGGGGAAGAGCCTGCGCTATCAGCTGTGGGAGTACTACTCCGTGAGCCACAGCAATCAGCAGCTAAAAAAGTTTGATCCCAAGAGAGCCAGCGATGGGAATGTATACGTCGTGCCTGAAGGGGGCGTAGAATCAGGGCTGTGCGGGCAGACAGTGCTGCTGCACCCCAGGGAGACTTAGGAGAAGGCCAGGGATGGTATCAGGGAAGGAATACATCTACTTTTTTGTTGTAGTGCTTCTACCATTGAACCACATACACACTGGTTATATCAGATGTCAGAAAACCAATGGTTAATCTGCAAATGTCACAGCATAGCACTGGGTTTATCAACGTGATTGAAAATAAATCCTACTGCTTTCAATTATAGGAATGAAAGGCATAGTGCCATTAGAATTACAGGAAAAAGGTTACAGGAAGTACCAGATTTTCCACCGTTAACTCCTAAAGTTATCTAAAAATAATAATCCACACTTACTGTATGAAGAACATCTTCAGTAAGAATAACGTGTGTGTGTGTGTGTGTGTGTGTGTGTGTGTGTGTGTGTGTGTGTGTGTGTGTGTGTGTGTGTGTGTGTGTGTGTGTGTGTGTGTGTGTGTGTGTGTGTGTGTGTGTGTGTGTGAGTGTGTGTGTGTGTGTGTGTGTATATATATATATATATAATTTAATTGGTGCTATAGGAAATGTTCTTCAAATACAAAAAGAAACGGTAGTGAAAGACTTATATTCGCTATATACAGAATTGACGTTTGATAACTATTATACAAATAAAGGCAGAATTATGCTGTAATTGTAGGAAAATTGTTCTAACCTTCTCAAATAGGACGTAACTAGAATTACGGTTTTAAACTCATGCAAAAATAAATTCATTGGAATATTTATATAAGCACTTTTAAAATAGAATTAAAGACCCAATGACATTCTAGCTATGGGAAAATCCTCGGACTTGTCAGGTAGGAATAAAAGCATTTTTACTGCAGGAAATACTGGCCAGGGCACTATTGATATAGATAAAGCACTTTCTCTCACGAGGAGGCAGGAGGCTTAGCGCAGCCATTCCCCTCTCCAGCTATTTCTAGTTATTGCTGTAGTATTTACTGTTTAAACAATACCACAGTCTATCCCGTAAATGTAAAGGCTTAAACAGGCTGTCGCTGCTGTACAATAAAACATTGATAATCTACTTGGGTGCTTAAAACGTGTATGTAACATGTTAAAAAACACCAAGGCTACTGTATGTCTTCCAGAAGTATAAATACAGTAAGTAGGTCACTTACACATGTAAAAATGGTTATCTACATTAGGCGTGTGCAAACTGGGGGGGGGGGGGGGAGCGGGGGAGGGGACAGTGCTTACAGAGGCCCCACGCTCTGACCCTAAAGCATTTAAATGACATGCCGGTGAGCGAGGCCTTTGTAAGTTCCCTTTCCTTGTCTCCGGCAGCTTCTGGTGACTGGTCCCCATGGCAACGCGCCATCAAATGACTCTGAGGTCACATGATGTAGTGAAGTCAGAGACAAGGTAAGGGGGGGAGGGGGGTGGGCGAGCAGGTAGGGGGGGTGCAGAGGAAAAAGTTTGTGCACCCCCGATCTACATATATGAATTAAGTAGAAATAGCCGTTAGTCCAGATTTTATATATATATATATAGCCAATCAGTTGCGAGTGGTATGTACATAAACCCCAGGTAGGGACAGGTATGAGATAGTAGCCCCTGACAAAGCCACATTGGAGAAACGCGTAGGGCGGTTCACAAGCAGAGAGAGAGACGAGCTGGCAAGCTGATCTTCCATCACGGAGCCGGAGCAGGGAGTTTCCAATAACGGAGAGAAGATCTCGCGAGAGCAGAGGTCGCCTGACGCGGAAGTGACTGCGTGAGTTTGCTGTACTCAGATCCGGCGTCGATCCACCACTGAGTGTGAGAGAGTCGTATGTGAAACTCTCACATGCTTTTTTACGACTCACAAAGTGTGAGTTGAATACTTATTTAGGTTCTTTACCAATTTTTAAATAAAAGGTTTTACACTATTGTTCCCCTTTTTTCCCTACCTTATCCCTGTGTGGGATCCGTCTGCAAGAATCTATACATACAGGCACACCGCGACTGCTGTGAGGCGGAATCCATACATACAGGCACACCGCGACTGCTGTGAGGCGGAATCTATACATACAGGCACACCGCGACTGCTGTGAGGCGGAATCTATACATACAGGCACACCGCGACTGCTGTGAGGCGGAATCTATACATACAGGCACACCGCGACTGCTGTGAGGCGGAATCTATACATACAGGCACACCGCGACTGCTGTGAGGCGGAATCTATACATACAGGCACACCGCGACTGCTGGGAGGCGGAATCTATACATACAGGCACACCGCGACTGCTGGGAGGCGGAATCTATACATACAGGCATACCGCGACTGCTGTGAGGCGGAATCTATACATACAGGCACACCGCGACTGCTGGGAGGCGGAATCTATACATACAGGCACACCGCGACTGCTGTGAGGCGGAATCTATACATACAGGCACACCGCGACTGCTGTGAGGCGGAATCTATACATACGGGCACACCGCGACTGCTGTGAGGCGGAATCTATACATACGGGCACACCGCGACTGCTGTGAGGCGGAATCTATACATACAGGCATACCGCGACTGCTGTGAGGCGGAATCTATACATACAGGCATACCGCGACTGCTGTGAGGCGGAATCTATACATACAGGCATACCGCGACTGCTGTGAGGCGGAATCTATACATACAGGCATACCGCGACTGCTGTGAGGCGGAATCCATACATACAGGCACACCGCGACTGCTGGGAGGCGGAATCTATACATACAGGCACACCGCGACTGCTGTGAGGCGGAATCCATACATACAGGCACACCGCGACTGCTGTGAGGCGGAATCTATACATACAGGCACACCGCGACTGCTGTGAGGCGGAATCCATACATACAGGCACACCGCGACTGCTGTGAGGCGGAATCCATACATACAGGCACACCGCGACTGCTGTGAGGCGGAATCTATACATACAGGCACACCGCGACTGCTGTGAGGCGGAATCTATACATACAGGCATACCGCGACTGCTGTGAGGCGGAATCTATACATACAGGCACACCGCGACTGCTGTGAGGCGGAATCTATACATACAGGCATACTGCGACTGCTGTGAGGCGGAATCTATACATACAGGCATACCGCGACTGCTGTGAGGCGGAATCTATACATACAGGCACACCGCGACTGCTGGGAGGCGGAATCCATACATACAGGCACACCGCGACTGCTGTGAGGCGGAATCTATACATACAGGCACACCGCGACTGCTGGGAGGCGGAATCTATACATACAGGCACACCGCGACTGCTGTGAGGCGGAATCTATACATACAGGCACACCGCGACTGCTGGGAGGCGGAATCTATACATACAGGCACACCGCGACTGCTGGGAGGCGGAATCTATACATACAGGCACACCGCGACTGCTGTGAGGCGGAATCTATACATACAGGCACACCGCGACTGCTGTGAGGCGGAATCTATACATACAGGCACACCGCGACTGCTGTGAGGCGGAATCTATACATACAGGCACACCGCGACTGCTGGGAGGCGGAATCCATACATACAGGCACACCGCGACTGCTGTGAGGCGGAATCCATACATACAGGCACACCGCGACTGCTGTGAGGCGGAATCCATACATACAGGCACACCGCGACTGCTGTGAGGCGGAATCTATACATACAGGCACACCGCGACTGCTGTGAGGCGGAATCTATACATACAGGCACACCGCGACTGCTGTGAGGCGGAATCTATACATACAGGCACACCGCGACTGCTGTGAGGCGGAATCTATACATACAGGCACACCGCGACTGCTGTGAGGCGGAATCTATACATACAGGCACACCGCGACTGCTGTGAGGCGGAATCTATACATACAGGCATACCGCGACTGCTGTGAGGCGGAATCTATACATACAGGCACACCGCGACTGCTGTGAGGCGGAATCCATACATACAGGCACACCGCGACTGCTGGGAGGCGGAATCTATACATACAGGCACACCGCGACTGCTGTGAGGCGGAATCCATACATACAGGCACACCGCGACTGCTGTGAGGCGGAATCTATACATACAGGCACACCGCGACTGCTGGGAGGCGGAATCTATACATACAGGCACACCGCGACTGCTGGGAGGCGGAATCTATACATACAGGCACACCGCGACTGCTGGGAGGCGGAATCTATACATACAGGCACACCGCGACTGCTGTGAGGCGGAATCTATACATACAGGCACACCGCGACTGCTGTGAGGCGGAATCTATACATACAGGCACACCGCGACTGCTGTGAGGCGGAATCCATACATACAGGCACACCGCGACTGCTGTGAGGCGGAATCCATACATACAGGCACACCGCGACTGCTGTGAGGCGGAATCCATACATACAGGCACACCGCGACTGCTGTGAGGCGGAATCTATACATACAGGCACACCGCGACTGCTGGGAGGCGGAATCTATACATACAGGCACACCGCGACTGCTGTGAGACGGAATCTATACATACAGGCACACCGCGACTGCTGGGAGGCGGAATCTATACATACAGGCACACCGCGACTGCTGTGAGGCGGAATCCATACATACAGGCACACCGCGACTGCTGCGAGGCGGAATCTATACATACAGGCACACCGCGACTGCTGTGAGGCGGAATCTATACATACAGGCACACCGCGACTGCTGTGAGGCGGAATCTATACATACAGGCACACCGCGACTGCTGTGAGGCGGAATCCATACATACAGACACACCACGACTGCTGTGAGGCGGAATCTATACATACAGTCACACCGCGACTGCTGTGAAGCGGAATCCATACATACAGGCACACCGCGACTGCTGGGAGGCGGAATCTATACATACAGGCACACCGCGACTGCTGTGAGGCGGAATCAATACATACAGGCACACCGCGACTGCTGTGAGGCGGAATCTATACATACAGGCACACCGCGACTGCTGTGAGGCGGAATCCATACATACAGGCACACCGCGACTGCTGTGAGGCGGAATCTATACATACAGGCACACCGCGACTGCTGTGAGGCGGAATCTATACATACAGGCACACCGCGACTGCTGTGAGGCGGAATCCATACATACAGGCACACCGCGACTGCTGTGAGGCGGAATCTATACATACAGGCACACCGCGACTGCTGTGAGGCTTAATCCATACATACAGGCACACCGCGACTGCTGTGAGGCGGAATCCATACATACAGGCACACTGCGACTGCTGTGAGGCGGAATCCATACATACAGGCACACCGCGACTGCTGTGAGGCGGAATCTATACATACAGGCACACCGCGACTGCTGTGAGGCGGAATCCATACATACAGGCACACCGCGACTGCTGTGAGGCGGAATCCATACATACAGGCACACCGCGACTGCTGTGAGGCGGCATCTATACATACAGGCACACCGCGACTGCTGTGAGGCGGAATCCATACATACAGGCACACCGCGACTGCTGTGAGGCGGAATCCATACATACAGGCACACCGCGACTGCTGTGAGGCGGAATCCATACATACAGGCACACCGCGACTGCTGTGAGGCGGAATCTATACATACAGGCACACCGCGACTGCTGTGAGGCGGAATCTATACATACAGGCACACCGCGACTGCTGTGAGGCGGAATCTATACATACAGGCACACCGCGACTGCTGTGAGGCGGAATCCATACATACAGGCACACCGCGACTGCTGTGAGGCGGAATCCATACATACAGGCACACCGCGACTGCTGTGAGGCGGAATCCATACATACAGGCACACCGCGACTGCTGTGAGGCGGAATCTATACATACGGGCACACCGCGACTGCTGTGAGGCGGAATCTATACATACAGGCACACCGCGACTGCTGTGAGACGGAATCTATACATACAGGCACACCGCGACTGCTGTGAGGCGGAATCCATACATACAGGCACACCGCGACTGCTGTGAGGCGGAATCTATACATACAGGCACATCGCGACTGCTGTGAGGCGGAATCTATACATACAGGCACACCGCGACTGCTGTGAGGCGGAATCTATACATACAGGCACACCGCGACTGCTGTGAGGCGGAATCTATACATACAGGCACACCGCGACTGCTGTGAGGCGGAATCTATACATACAGGCACATCGCGACTGCTGTGAGGCGGAATCTATACATACAGGCACACCGCGACTGCTGTGAGGCGGAATCTATACATACAGGTACACCGCCACTGCTGTGAGGCGGAATCTATACATACAGGCACACCGCGACTGCTGGGAGGCGGAATCCATACATACAGGCACACCGCGACTGCTGGGAGGCGGAATCCATACATACAGGCACACCGCGACTGCTGTGAGGCGGAATCCATACATACAGGCACACCGCGACTGCTGTGAGGCGGAATCTATACATACAGGCACACCGCGACTGCTGTGAGGCGGAATCTATACATACAGGCACACCGCGACTGCTGTGAGGCGGAATCTATACATACAGGCACACCGCGACTGCTGTGAGGCGGAATCTATACATACAGGCACACCGCGACTGCTGTGAGGCGGAATCTATACATACAGGCACATCGCGACTGCTGTGAGGCGGAATCTATACATACAGGCACACCGCGACTGCTGGGAGGCGGAATCTATACATACAGGCACACCGCGACTGCTGTGAGGCGGAATCTATACATACGGGCACACCGCGACTGCTGTGAGGCGGAATCTATACATACAGGCACACCGCGACTGCTGTGAGGCGGAATCTATACATACAGGCACACCGCGACTGCTGTGAGGCGGAATCTATACATACAGGCACATCGCGACTGCTGTGAGGCGGAATCTATACATACAGGCACACCGCGACTGCTGTGAGGCGGAATCTATACATACAGGTACACCGCCACTGCTGTGAGGCGGAATCTATACATACAGGCACACCGCGACTGCTGGGAGGCGGAATCCATACATACAGGCACACCGCGACTGCTGGGAGGCGGAATCCATACATACAGGCACACCGCGACTGCTGTGAGGCGGAATCCATACATACAGGCACACCGCGACTGCTGTGAGGCGGAATCTATACATACAGGCACACCGCGACTGCTGTGAGGCGGAATCTATACATACAGGCACACCGCGACTGCTGTGAGGCGGAATCTATACATACAGGCACATCGCGACTGCTGTGAGGCGGAATCTATACATACAGGCACACCGCGACTGCTGTGAGGCGGAATCTATACATACAGGCACACCGCCACTGCTGTGAGGCGGAATCTATACATACAGGCACACCGCCACTGCTGGGAGGCGGAATCCATACATACAGGCATACCGCGACTGCTGGGAGGCGGAATCCATACATACAGGCACACCGCGACTGCTGGGAGGCGGAATCCATACATACAGGCACACCGCGACTGCTGTGAGGCACTGTGACAACAGTTGCTTGGAAGTGCAGAGTCCCTGGCAGAAATATAAGAAATCACCAAGCTGAGCTCCTGATCCCAGAGTGGATAAAAAGCTGACACTGATCAAACTCACTGTACTGTAAGTGCATATCTCACCAAAATTGTTATTCTGCTTATTGGACATACTACCCTATGATTGTTCTTTTTCTCTTTTTTTCTCTCTTTCCCTGGTCTTTTTGCACCTAGGAGAGATATATAGATATATAAATATATATATATATAAATAAAACACACACCCCCCGTGTATAGTAAATTCACAAAAATATGTAATATACCCAGATATACACACACTGAACTGTACATATACAAACACATGTCTATACTTTTACACATCAAACAGCTACTCAAAATCAGTTGAAAGGCTTGAGCTTAAACCAATGAAAGCAGAGAACACAGCACACCTTTACCATTACAATGCACTGCCGGTTACATGGACAGGTATTAGGTACAGTGCAAGCAGAGCAAGACTAGAAAGGCCGCAACAATTAGGATCTGTGACTTCCTGGATATTAACATGCTGCTTTTTGCTTCAAAGTCTTGCACACGGCAGTGAAAACTTCCACACACGCTCAAAAACAAGGTTAAAACATGACATCTTTAAGGCTTATTTTATTTTAAAAAAGGGTGATCCAATACTTTTACAGGAACGGTGCAAATTCTCATTTCCATTTTAAGGTAAAGGCAAAAAACTTGGAACAGTGGAAAATTTCCCATCCATATATTCTGTTCTGCTACAAAATACCCAAACAGTGGAACATCTAGTGATGTGGAGATTCATATTACACACATACACCCCACTTCTTTTAGTGGCAGCGGGGGGCAAAGTGCAGAGCCTCCCCCCCTCCCCCATCCAGAGGTCTTACATGCAGCGTCACAGGATTCTCTGGCATGGAAAGGGTTAAGGGCCTGGCCACATGCCCCAGGAACACATCTGTCCCTATGGCCCGTTTTCTATATGCTGCGACGGCATCTCTTCCCCCAGCCGGAGATTTTAACCCCCCTCGTTGAATGGAGCGGACCTCTTCTCCAGCACAGCTTTTCAACATATCGAATAGAGGCCTAAAACCACCCCCCCCCCCGGTTGCCTTCTTTACCTGTGAGCTAATCAGCAACTCTGATATCAGTGAAGGGCTACAGCACGGGCGGCCGACTCCAGTCCTCAAGGGCCACCAACAGGTCAGGTTTTCAGGATATCCCTGCTGCAGCACAGGTGGCTCAGTCATTGACTGCTGCCGCAGGGATATCCTGAACACCAGACCTGTTGGTGGCCCTTGAGGACTGGAGTCGGCCGCCCGTGCTCTACAGTGTGTGGAACATATGCGGGAACAGCACAGTCACCAGCTGGAGATCACAGATACAAAGACACTGCTTCCCCCCACGCAACAAGAACCGACTCCCAGCAATAACATTCCCAATGAAGGACGATCACAGAGCATCGCGGTAACGTGCCCATTCATCTCTGGCAACAAGATTGCCGATAGCCTTCTTTTTTCCCAGCATGGTGGGAAGAAAAATTAATTCATTAACAGGGAAAATGATCTGCACCATTAGGCCAGGTCCCCGCTGGCTACTGCAGCGCCTGCTGTGGCAGACGCTGCAGGGACAGGAGCCGCCCCACAATGGGGCCGGGCCCGCTGCTGGGGGGGGGGGGGGGGAAGCCGCTGCGCCGACAAACTCCTGCTCTCAAGAAAATTGAGATCAGGAGTCGTGATGGAGCGCTAGGCCACGCCCCCCGGCGGTTCAGCCAATGAGGGCGAACCTGCCAAGTGACATCACAGCCGCGTCACCCCCGCCACCCCCCCCTGCAGACCGGGAGACTCTGCTACATGCGCCGCCAGCCTCGCAGACTCGCGCAGCGCAGGCAGCGGGGCCGTAGCCTGAAGTGTTGTAAACAAAAGAAAAACTTGAGTGGATTTACCTCGTTTTTTACATTTATTTCCCTAGGTTTGAAGCAGGGGGTCTCTGGCGCTGAACTGCTTTGATCTCAGCTCCCGGGACCCGTGCTTCCTGAGATACATGCATCGGAAGGGGATGCCGGTAGCAGCTCCGGCTGGACACAGAAAACGTCTGTTTAACAGGTCCCACGGGCCAATAGCAAGCCGCAGCGCTGTTATGTGGCTCCCTATTGGCCGGCATCACCTTCAGATGCAAGTATCTCAGGAAGCAGGTGTCCCCAGAACCGAAATGAACGCAGTTCTGCTCTGGAGACCCCCTGCTTCCCACATAGTGGGCAAATGAAAACATTTTTTAAATGCAAAGCCCCTTTAAAGTACAAGTGCAGCCAGATCGCTGCCCTCCTGCGTTCCAGAGGTGGCACGATCCAAAGTATGAGGAGAATAGGGAAGATTCATTTTTTCAACTTCTGACCGTATAATTTAAGGAAACAGTTGAGCGCACATGATGTTGCAATTGTAAACATAACTTTATACTTGTTACGGCAAACACAGTCAGGTATGTATCTTCCAATAAACCAGTTTCATATCTTCCATCTATTCTCACCAGCAAGTGCGGACACGATAAAAAGGATCAAATATGCTTCATTCCTGTGTATAAAACAAGCAGAGAACCCCTACAATGCTTAAAATCGCTGTGATTCCCCCTTACCAGCCACACAGAACAGTTACACCATCTTACTGACGTCTGAGTTTTAATCGGATGAATGTATGAAACCAACTATAGATTATAATTAGATGTGACACAGACCGTGTCGGTCATACATAACAAGATAATCCAGTTATATTAACAACTCCTGCAACCGTTGAGTTGGCCTGAACATTTGTAATGGAGGGTGTTTGAAAACCAGTTATACAGTAAAAAACAAAGAACAAAAACACACTATTTGGCAGAATTATTAAAACAGTAATTCTGCCCCATTATGTACAAACTAGAATGATGGTCTTCAATGTGCTGCTAATATAAGGACATCTGTGTTTTAAAAGCCCTTTCATTAGCACCTCCTCCTGTAACGCTATATACATATTAATAAGGCAGCTGGTACAACATGGCCCTTTAAAAAAAAAAAATCTTTAAAAACTGTGCCAAATTTTTATATGTACACTAAATGCTTAAAAAGTCTGCGATTCAAATACAACTCACCATTTATATTTAAAATGCTTCTCTAGGGGCCTTAATAAAAATGTAAAACACACTTTAATATTTCATCATTCTAGAGGGGATGTTACTGGTGGTTGGAGTATGAAATATGAAAGGGCTAACACTAATGTATTCCAGGCTTTCTGCAGAATGTGGAACACAAACGGGAGAGGAGCTGCTGTGTTCTATTTGTACTGCAGACACTGAAGCAGCATTAAGGGGCAAGGCCATTCTGTATAGTCCTGAGCGGCTGAGCAGGCCGGCATTTATTACTTTAGCTCTTCTAGACAAGGTAACTCCTCAACACCACTAGAAGGTCTGACCGAGTAATGGGCGACTTTGTTCACAAGTGGTAGATCTTCCAGCATTCACCCAATGTGGTTTAGCGAGTTCAGATACTTTCAATGAGTGTGGATTTTGTAAATCTAACTTGTAATTTCCAATTTAAATTTAAAAAAAATGCTGGCAGTCTACAGCCCCCTATTTAATATGCTGTAAAGCGGCTTCTCACTGCTGGAGAAGAGCTCAGCTCCATTCAGATGGATGGGACGAGATTCTGCTCTTGTACAGGGAAGCGGATTCACAGCACATTTAATAAGGGCCTATAATGTTTGGTGTGAAGCAGACATTTCTGTATCACTGTCAACCAATCAGAAAACTGCTACCTGAGGGTGGCCAATAGGCGTCAAGCCTACATCAAAGCTTATTTCTGATTGGTGGCACCCTCCCTTCCTGATTGGTGGCACCCTCCCGTGGTGGACATCATAAAGCGGAAGAGGGAATTTGTGGAGTCCCCCATTGATTTATCTGTTACACATTCTCTTTGGTTCAGAAGTAAAGACAACCTTACATCCCCAAGCCAAAGACTTTTCCCCTCATTAAAATAGACCGTGGCTTAAAAAAAAAAAAATATATATATATATATATATATATATATATATATATAATATACAGATAAAACCAGCTTTTTGTATCTAAAGTTCCATTAACCAAAAAATAATATATATAAAAAAATGGAGCAAAACCTATCCCCATGTAGCTTTAAAACCTATGTACAATACTTCCAGTGTTCTCTTTTTTAGGACTATACAAGCATAAATAAAATAATTATAAAACACCTTAAAAATACATTAGAAAATAATGATCATTCTTTAGATGGAATTCAATGAAAAAAATTGAATATCCATGGAAGGCCACTTGTGATTTGGTGTATGCTACCAGCTTCTCTGTAGGGTCCCGTTATGGGCGCTAAAATCCATGTGAAGGAAACTTGGCAGAACGGGGGACGGAGAGGGTGAGCGTCTTCCCGTGTGCATTTTGTTGCAATGCATGGTGGGAGTGTAGACAACGCATCAAAGTCTTTCAGTTCTCTTTAGGTCAACACAGGACTTTGCACGTGATCTCGTATCCCCCACGGTCAGTCTCACACCATGTCAGTGAATATGTGGATGAGGTTGTCCAGCCCCCATAGGTAGCCATCCTCCCGGTTCCCCTCCACCCATGGCGTCCGGTGGTTTAGTGTCTGCTTGCATGGGAGTCGCACGGTTTTCCCGAAGTCGATCATCCACACTTTAGCCAGTTCAGACGAGTCATGAACGAAGAGGAGGGAGCTTCCGACAACCTGGGGAGAGGTCATGAGCATGAGTCAATATCCTGCCAAGACGTTGGTAACTGACCCTTGTCAGCAGCTCTGGGGCAGCGGAATAAATAATGGGCAACCAACCACCGACATACTGCATTGGAAAATAGTTTGGAAAGTAGCACTCAACTAATCCTTAATTACAAGTAATCAGAACTTTAACTATTTTCTGGACTTTATGAAGATACAATAGAAATAAAAAAATAAGAACAATAATATTAATAAATCCAGGAATGTGCTGTTATGTTACAGGCCCCTTCAGTACAAAAAGGGTTCAAATGAAAGCAGAAGCATATTTTGCTTCCGCCGATCACGAACAAAAAAGCACTTATAATACGGTCAGTCTGTGCACACACGCACACAACCCAGATGAACACGCCAGTAAACCACAAAATTAAATTTATTACAAAAATGATTAAAAAAAACAAAACAAAAAAACACACACCTTAAAAACAAGCTACCGTTCCATAGAATCTCCCACAAATCCGTTCATGAAAAAGAACGCAATCATAGCGAAATATGGACCGCCCGAGATCTAATCACTACACACATAGTGCTGACAAAAGAATGTGTGTAGGAGATCTCGGGCGGTCTGTATTTCGCTATGATTGCGTGCTTTTTCATGGATGGATTTGTGGGAGATTATATGGAGATGTAGCTTGTTTGTTAATGTATTGATAATGTGTGTGCATCTTTATTTTTTGTAAAAGAATTATAATTCTATTTGGCGATATACCGGAGCGCTTATCCGGGTTCTTTTCTTTTCAGTACTACATTTACCTTTAGAACAGACACGGGGGTGCAAATTCTCAGGGTGGCAGCAAATAAGAAAAGAACAGACCGTTCCCAAATGGGTACAGTGATTCAGAATGTAGCCAATGTGTATATAGAGGCTGTGTGGTTACTTGCCACGTTTTATATAATCTTCCAACAATACCTCAGATCAGAACATAAGGAGAACAGGCGCAGTGCGATAGAACAGGGTGCGGAATCTTTCCCTGCCTGCTTGCCCCTCCCTCCTTCACCTTCTCTCCGGCATCAATTGACACCGTGGGGTCACGTGACGTCATGTTGCCATGCCAACGTGATGTCATATGACCCCGCGGCATCACGTGACGCCGCGTCGCCGAAGAGAAGGTAAGTGAAGCTGCACAGGCCTCACGCGATCCCCCGACATTAGTTTGAATGCGTTGGGGGAAGAGTGCGGGGCCTCTGCAACCGCCGCGCACCCCCCCCCCCATAACAATTTGGCCCCCCAGTTTGCGCACCGCTGCAATGGAAGATAATATAGTAGAACATATGAAGTATCCACAAAGCATCTACATACACACCTGAAAACGCTTCACAGTTTACATTTGACTGCATTGGCTACATTCTGAATCACCCCGCCCATGTGGGATCGTATTGCAGGGGTGCTCAGCTCCAGACCACCCAAGTAGTCAGGTTTTCAGGGTATCCCTGCTTCAGAAACAGTGAGGTGCACTATCAATGCAGACATCCAAGGGGAAATAACAAAGGGACGTGCGCTCCAATAAAAATGTATATTTAATCAGTACAATTCATTTGTACACGGAAGCCCTGAGAATTTGCTGAACGGATGGTCAGACAACAATATGTGAATGAGTTTGTTGTGATTAATCCCCTATTTACTCGTTCTTATTATAAGCCTGGGAGAAGACTTGGATGACCAAATCCTGAACGCTGCTATTTCTGGACTCTGGATGTGAATTGGCCTGCATTGTATTTACTAATTGGATGGCTCCAGGCAGGCGTTAGCTTCCCTATACATGCCTTTATTTAGGGCGACTGCACTTCCTCGCAGGAACTTCTTGACGCAAGACCAGTAAATTCATCATATACATATACTGTACCTTTCATGTCTCCGAGCACCATACCCTTTCTGGACTATGTTTTATCCCTGCTTCAGCAAATGTGGCTCAGAGGCATCTGATTGAGCCACCAGTGCTGAAGCTGCGATATCCTTAAAACCGGACCTGTTGGGGGGTCTTGAGGACGGGAGTTGAGCCCCCTGCGGTATTGCACTCATAGCCTGTGAGAATGTGCGCCCCATGTCTGTGCTGGAATTACTGTGGGGGCGCCTGGGGAAGTCTTTCAGCACAGCAGCATTCCGCACAAGGGTCGTATTGTACAGGGTTTTATTTCCTTGTGAAACTATTTTTATCATATAAACATGTGAGAAGCCACTTGCGCTTAATTCTTGATCACTATCTCTTATCTTTACCCTGTAGCACCTTTTTATTTGAGCCTAATACGTCTAGCTTATGGTATCATATCAATTCAGAAGTTCATTTTGAGCAGTATAATTGTATTTTTGTGAGTATGTATATATATTATGTATATATATTTGTATTCATAATGTTAAATAAATTGTTAAATAAATGTTTTTTTTATAATTCGAGAGAGAGAGCGAGAGCGAGAGAGACAGAGATTTATTCTTTTAGAGAGAGGTGAACACACAGAAACGCATAGATATATTTTTTTCTTCAAATGTATACACACACACACACAATTGGAAACAGTGCAGTAAATGTAAAAAGTGATAGGGGAGCCCCTGCTGCTGCCTCATTAAGTTGATATGAACGGTGAACGGTGCTTTGGGTAAACAATGAATAGGTAGAGAGGATAGAGAAGAACCCAGTGTAGCTCTCGAGTTCACCCTCTGGTGATTAGTGTATGATTTAAAATAAACTTTATTGATTCAACACATATATAAAATAATGGGTATTAAAATGACGTACTAGAGGTAGTGGGATCAAAATACTGACAGCCATAGGACTCGCAATCAATATGATAGGTGTCTCCTGTTGTGTATGATGTCACACAGGAAACACAATCCTTATATAAAACCTCAGTGAGGGTAAGGTAGGGTTAATTTGACAATGTACTGTATCATCAGATCACAAAAGGCGGTGTGCATAAACCATAAGTGGTAATGGTGTGACTGGTGATAGCTGGTGTACTAAAACAAATATATTGTGCACCAGTAGGTATCAATATGCAGTCTGGTAAAACTTCCTACATGTGTTATATATGTACACGCAGTGTTGTGTGGAGCTGGTCATAGGTAACCCCCAGGGGTTCACAGGATAGGCGTATGATACCCTATAGTGACCTCTGCAACATGTCACCATTAATACTAATAGATAATGTGCATAGAGTGAATTGGTGGGCACTCTGATATGGCCAGCTATACACACTGATAATCACTGCATGTGGGGAGGTGGAGGCTGTGTGCAGTGGTGATATGGCTTAATATCTGCTATTAAGCCATATCACCACTGCACACAGCCTCCACCTCCCCACATGCAGTGATTATCAGTGTGTAGAGCTGGCCATATCAGAGTGCCCACCAATTCACTCTATGCACATTATCTATTAGTATTAATGGTGACATGTTGCAGAGGTCACTATAGGGTATCATACGCCTATCCTGTGAACCCCTGGGGGCTACCTATGACCAGCTCCACACAACACTGCGTGTACATATATAACACATGTAGGAAGTTTTACCAGACTGCATATTGATACCTACTGGTGCACAATATATTTGTTTTAGTACACCAGCTATCACCAGTCACACCATTACCACTTATGGTTTATGCACACCGCCTTTTGTGATCTGATGATACAGTACATTGTCAAATTAACCCTACCTTACCCTCACTGAGGTTTTATATAAGGATTGTGTTTCCTGTGTGACATCATACACAACAGGAGACACCTATCATATTGATTGCGAGTCCTATGGCTGTCAGTATTTTGATCCCACTACCTCTAGTACGTCATTTTAATACCCATTATTTTATATATGTGTTGAATCAATAAAGTTTATTTTAAATCATACACTAATCACCAGAGGGTGAACTCGAGTGCTACACTGGGTTCTTCTCTATCCTCTCTACCCAGTAAATGTAAAAGACATTCATGAATAGAACTTATACCTCGTGCGACTTGAAGAACTCGGACTTTTCCAGCGCTGTGCGCAGATCTTTCAATCGCGTTATGTAGTTTTTCTATCAAATGAAACAAAGGAAAAATCCAAGCGTGAGGAAGACGCGTATGAGCAGCGCAGAACGCATCAGGTCATCGTCGCTTGCAAGAGAGGTCCTTTGTTTAAAGGAGTCTCCACCTTAAACCCCCTGCCAGAGCTTCATACATTACTCACCAAAATATTTTTATTCCCGTCTACAAAGTCCTCCAGCGCTCTCATAACCTGCTCCTTGAGTTTGGTTTTCTTAAAGTTCATGTTACACGTGCCATCTGCTTTCTGCAATGTGTAAGAGGAGGCTGTTACAGGTGCAGTCACACCTGGCAACATATATGGGACCTACAATATAGTGAAAGACCCCTCTGGTGTAGTTTTACCGTCTCTATTTTGGCATCAAGACTTGGTTAACTCCTTGGTTGCCACATTCTCTCCCTCTCCCATCCCCCCCCCCCCCCGCACCCCCCAAACATTTAAACAAAACTCGTATTTTTAGCACAAAAGCAGGGTACGGAATAACTTATTTTTGAAATGGCTAAACCGGTTATGTTATTCATTTCTAAAATATTGTGCCAGGAAAATTACATTGAGAGTTACCTCTCTTTTTCAAGTATTACTGGCCACGAAAAAAACCTCTAGCTCACACCATCATGTTCAGCTCTCCCAAAATGAGTTCATGCAATTCTATTCATTTGATGTCTTCAAGTATATATTTATTACAGTATGACCGGTGGAGATCAGTGTGGGTGGGGGGGGGGGGTGGGGGGGGGGGGGTGGGGAGGGTTAGCAAGTCAGCGTAGCCTACGATTGAGTATAATTATCCTGCTGTTGGCACAATGTGGGCCGCAATTATACAACCTGCAAAAGGGGTGAGGGTCTAAATTAAATCCCATTGTAAGGCTCAAGCCCCTCCAGCCAGATCATCATTGTTCATTTCTTAGAAATGAATTACAAACTGCATTTTTTTTAGAAGGAGACCTCTGAATGGGGTACATTTGTTTCTAGCATTTTCTTTACCTTTATCCCATCCTTATCAGAGAACCAATAAGATAACGGGAAGGGTATAGAGGAATTAGTGCCGGTGTAAACTCTGGTTGAACACAGCGACTTCAAACAGGGAGCAGCCACGGAAAATTAAACCCCTCCCAAGCTCACCATAATAACTTTATAAAAAGGATTACAGTTACTTACAGGTGTCAGATTTGGGTAAAACAAAAAGGAACTCACCCAGATGTGACCCCTTAAACATGTCACTCATTGGTACACTTTGGTCATTGGAGGGACTGACCCCTTAAACAAGTATGTGAAACTAATAAATAACAGCAGCGCTTCTCCTTATCCCTAGTGGCAACGCATTGCGATAACTGGTCTCAGGCCCCTAAGGAAATTCATGTGTAAGTGATAGCAGTTTTTGCCTTCTCCCACCTTGATGCCTTCTATTCTGAAGCCCATGGTGGCGGTGGAGCTGAGGGTCTCTCTCCACTGCATATATCGGGGCTTCAGCACAGCCCTCTGCCGGTGCTCGTCTTCAGTGGGAGCATTGGGGTCTACGGTGATCATCTTATCGTACATGTCCTTCCTCAGCTTGGGCTTCTCCCGAGCCTTCACAAGCTCCTCTTCCAAGTACGTCCTAAAGACAGAGAGAAGGGAGGGGGGGGGGGGGGGGGAAGTTCAGCAAAGTGGTCTTCTTCTTCTGTCATCACTAACTACATATAGATGTGGCAAAGATGTCGATGAGTGCTGTATCTTTGCTTCTGTTCCATTTCTTGGCTTGGAAACCACATATGTACAGTATGGAGTACCAAATGTTGGCACATTCTGTATAAGCGGTGGCACGGATGCCTTTGGTCAATCCAATGATAATCTACTCTCGTAGTAATAAGTGAATTGGAACCGCCAGACTGTAGTTTATATAAGTGTAAGGAGGGAAGCTTCATTAGCCGGTAAAATAGAGGGTATTAAGAAGGTGCAGGATGGAACCATTTGCCATGGAAAGAGGAATCCTAGAACAAGAGGTCCTTGCTCTGAAATGGGAGTGTTGGAGGCTCAGGGGAAATGTGAGGAAGTCTTTCACTGAAAGAATAGTGGGTACACGCCACCTGGCAGAGGTGGGGGACATTTCGTACATGAAAGGAACTGGGATAGACAACAGGAGATCCTAAATATGGTAAAAAGCCAGAGATCAAATGAGGTCCGGGCCTCACAGCAGGTAGGAAAATGGGCCCAGTGTGCTTTATCTGTTGACGATTGCTAAACGCTTTGTACCTGACGCCCATTTTGCAGTCCATGATGGATGGGGAATCAAACTCTGAGAGGAGGTCCTCCATCTGGTTGTAGGTCTCTCCCTCCTTCTCCACCACGCCGTAGTAGCCCGGGACGAACGGCCGCAGGGAGTCCCTGTTCAGCCACTCCAGACACTGCTGCTCACACTCGCAGTACTTCTTCAGGATCTTACCGTACTCTCCCGCCTTAAAGTTACCTGGGGACAACGCAGGGTACTTTTAAAAAGGTGTCCCACTTACAATAACCCAACAAGATATTTTCTCATCAGTGGTCCAAGTGTGACGTATGAAGTGGTATGGAATATCCCTCACTTTTCATATTCACAGCCCCACAGTACTGCAACATGTTTTATTTACCAACTTACAATTACAAGTTACTTTTTAGAAAGTCTCTCCTTCCAGTTTTACAGCATAAGCCATTGCCTAAATCTTTCCAAAATACAGTCCAAAGACTTTTGTTTTAATGTTTACTAAATCTAGATTTTGTGTTTGTACATCTGCTTATTAGCCACTGTTCTTTATTCATTTCTGTATGTTTGGCTGGTAACCAGATGCTCTGAAGGATTTATAGGAGAAACTGTTGGGATAAGGTTGTTTGTTGAACCTCCTCTTCCACATGCAAAGTGGTCACCCCACCCCACCGCCACTTGGGAAAGAATTATAAGGCTGCCAACAGTCCAATGATGTCGAGTTGTAGACTGCAGAATAAGTATCTGATAACGAGTGTTATAATGTCCCAGTTGAAAAGCAAAAGGTCCTATTTACACAGGACACAAAAGTGAAACAACTTAGCGAGGGGGAAAAAAAAAAAAAAACTTTTTATTATTATCATTTATATAACTGCCCCTAAAGTTCACTTATTTGCTTTCGGTTGTAAAACAAAAGTTTGTTTCTGTTTTCTCTGGGGCCGCTTAATATGAACATTATCTGGTAATTATTGTTCTTTCCTCTTAACCTCTAATCAAAATGATGCTGCCATCACAACATCAAAAAGAAAGACCCTGGATGAACACGAACGCACGCACGCACGCACGCACGCACGCACACACACACACACACACACACACACACACACACACACACACTCACACACACTAGAGAACATGCCACTGCCATTAGTTAAAGATTATTAAATGATCTTCATTATTTTTGACCTGCTAAACGGTGTCCCATTGAGTTACATTAATAATTTGTTTTACATATAGTTCCACAAATGACTTGTATAGAAATCAGTCCACTGTTCTACACATTACAACGTTGAACTTATCACCAGTTACCTGCATGGCCAGCAAGCTGTATCCATGGATACTGTTTCTTAAAAGACACCACAAATGGAGACCAGTGCACCATGGTCTTCAGCTTCTTCCAGGACTTGGTCTGAAAAAGAAGACCCACGAGTAGAGCTTTTAGCACCCAACGACTGATTACGACATCTTGTATTTATACAGCACCTTCATAATCATAACACAGACATTTATGCAGCCACCACTTGGATGAAACCTCGAATATCTTGTACTTCTACAACCCCTTTCAGAGCTTCACTATTGTACTTCTGAAACATGCCACCAGCCATCACTAGGGCGAAATCACGAACAGTATCTTGTATTGAGACGGGACATTTCAACTTCTAAGTATATTATATGTACTTATAGCTCATGCAGCCAGCTCTGGGGTGGAATACAACATGTATTACATTTATACAGTACTTTACAATGCCAAAGAGTGTGACAATTATACTTTAGAGACATACATGCAGTCACCTTCAGGGTGGAATCCTGAATTACACCTTACATTAACATTGCACTTTTATTTTATTTCAGTCTTTCATAGAGCCACCTCAGAGGTGCAATACATCATATTAGTGTGTGTGTATGTATATATGTATATTGTTGCAAATTAACTTCACAATGTCCTTGCCTGAATACGATGATTGAAACCGAAGGAGATCGCAGATACAACCCGATGCTTAGAAGCCAATTATGGAGTACCACTTACTGGGGCCATGTGTACCAGCGGTGGTCTCAAGTGAAGACATTGTTGTACTATGTTTATGTTCAACAAACAAAAGCAGTCAACCAACAACCCACTTTCTTCAGGTATCAATGTATGTCTAGTGATTTCATACCCAATATGGACACAAGTGAAGGATTGGGTTTGGACAGCCGGGTGGAAGAGAAGGACAATACCTTACACTGTGGTACCTTCTAATTAATTTGAGTCCCGCGGCAGTGTGCATTTGGCAGGGGGTTTACAATTTCCTTCTTCCTCTTGTACATACCAAGAAATGTATTAATAAACTGGTGGAACAGCTCCAAGGTGGAACACAAAACAAGCATGTGTGTTTGGCTACTCTCACAGGGCTTGAAAACACACGGCTCAACCCTGAGGTATGAAGCCAACGGGTTGGGCATTCACTGCAATGCCTATTGAAGGATAAGAGAGTAGTACAGCTGAGCACATGCCTCTACCAAGAAGGCTTTGTGCCCTGCAGCCACAAGTGTGTCTAGAGACAGAGGGTCCCATCTACTAAGACCGATTGGTCCCCATAGACTATTTTAGGATCAGTCATTAGTTTAATTTGGTCCTATGTGGGACAACGCCTTTAAAAAAAAATAATGGAGAATTCATCGTGGTCCCTACGAACTCCCCATCCTGGTGACACCACAAATGGAAATATTCAGCCGGGGAGAGTTAGTGTTATTTGAGCATGTGTGACCCGTCGGTCTGGTGTAACAGGACTGCCAGTGGGGTGACGGACTTCACGGCGTGACATTTCCTGCCAGCGACTGCAAGATGCATCATGACAACACACGCACAAGGCATCTGAAATCCGGAATGCGGTCAAAACCTTTACGGAGAGCGGGAGGGGGACCCCCAGATATCCACCTCATACACAGGACAGGTACGGGAGGCTGCGTGCATCTCATTGACGTTTTTTTTAAAAGAAAAAAAATAAACATATCCACAGTTCAACCCAATTACTCGTCCTGTTCATGTAACCAGAAATTGGAGATGTGTTGCATAATAGCAGCTCCAATTTGAAGCATGGAGATCAGTTAAACCCTGCTAGCGTTGCACCTGGCGATTGAGCCGACGATAAATGAACGTGTGCGTTCAGACCGAGGAGATCCTCTAAGTAGGAAGGTTTATGGAAAGATTCCTCAAAGCAGCTAGCAAATGAAAATGAAGATGTAAAACGATCTTACCTCATCTGTGTGCAAAGCCATTCACATAAGGTCTATGTGGGCTCAGTCTATGCTGTGATTGCATCTGCGGTGTTTTTAAAGAGAACTAGATGCGTGTTTTCCATATCACTGGGCAGTCCACTTTCTAAAGGGAAGAGCTAGAGGGAGGGCGGAGGGGGGGGGGGGGACGGGGGACAGGCGATGATCACAATGACAACTTCTGCTGAAAGCAAAGGATTCTCTGTGTGTTAAAAGGCTCTGCATTTTTATCAAGGCTGAGCAAAGTCCTAATTCCACCTTACTGCCTGTGCGAGAGAGAGAGCGCGAGGGAGAGATGCGGGCTGCTTCCGCTCCTGCTGCCCCTAGCACGGGCTATCAGGGTGCAAAGGTTTAAAGGTGGGGGAAAAGAAACACATCTGAAAAACATGCAACTGGAGGGGAGGAGGAGGAGCGGCTCAGTGAGTAAAGACACTGACTGGCACAGAGTTTCAAGCTGGTTCAGTTCCCGGTGTCGGCTCCTTGTGACCTTGGGCAAGTCACTTTATCTCCCTGTGCCTCAGGCACCAAAACCATAGATCGTAAGCTCCACGGGGCAGGGACTACGTAAAACTAGCAGCGTTATACAAGGACATGCTATTATTATTATTATTAACTGCATGGCAATATAATAAGCAGAGCTGTGTCACAGACACTGGCGCTGGGGAAATTCTCAGGCAGAATATGGCCCATATATGGATTTATTGTTACTTAGGGTATTATTAATTAATGGAGCGCAAAGTCAGTGGATGTTGCACCTGCAAAGTGTATTTGTACTGGTAATATCCATTGAGGGCAAATACAGAAAAATCTATAAGCCACATGGATACAAATGTCCCCTGCACCTTGGGGTACAAATGTCCCCTGCACCTTGGGGTACAAATGTCCCCTGCACCTTGGGGTACAAATGTCCCCTGCACCTTGGGGTACAAATGTCCCCTGCACCTTGGGTACAACCTGTGCTTGTTTGCAAAATTACATTTTGTAAACAACTTTACAATATAATTGTCTTCCCTAAACATATGGAATCGGCTTAAAGGAATGGATTTTATTTTCCCTGAAAGGGGGGTTGGGAAGCTAGTTAATCAAGTGATTACTCAACCATGTCCATGCTACAGCCAGAGAGAGGGGGAGAGAGGGGGAGAGGGAGAGAGGGAGAGAGAGAGCAGTGAGATGACCATCACAGTTATGCGGAAAGTTTCTGCAGAAAGTAAAAATAGGTGCCTGTGATTTATTGAGACAGATACCTACTTCCCAGAAAGAAGTCAGGTTTATGCAACTATGCAAAGCTGCAGCCTCAAAGTGAAGAGCTTAACTCCTTCACTTCAGCAGCGCATTGCTTATTTTAGGGAAGTGTACCTTTGGAAATGTACAGGGATGTATGAGATATAGATATAGATATAGATATAGATATATATATATATATATATTAAGCAGTCTTCTGTCTTAAGACACCACCCAGCCTATTGACTGGAATGAGCACCGGATAGCTCTTATGGAATAGTGCCACTTATCAACTGTGGCCCTAAAATGTTACCTTGCAAAATGTTACCCAGTACTTCAGTGTCAGGCAGCATGCTATGCGTCACGGGCCGCACATTGCGTGTATACGGAATGGGACATTTGGTCGCAGCCGTTTTGCCGTGGCCAAATGAAAGCCGCCGTTCGGTCGCAAACGGACCCCCGCCACTTCTACAATAAGGTACATTTTAGGGGTTTTAGCGGTTGGGGTAGGGAGTTATGTTTAGGGGTTTCAAGGTAAAGGGTTAAGGTGTTTAGGATAGGGGGTAGAGTTAGTATTAGGGGTTAACATTAGTGGTTTTCGGGTAAGGGTTAATACAGAGGTGCGAGGCGTTTACAGAGGCCCTGCGCTGAGAGCGGAGGCCTCTGTAATTCACTTACCCGGCTTCAGTCCACGTGTCTCCATGGCGACGGGCTTCAAAGGACCCCGCGGCGTCATTTAACGCCTGTTGCCATGGAGACACAGCGTCAAATGATGCGGTGGGTCACGTGTCGTCACATGACCCCACTATGTATTTGACGCCACATTAGAGGTAAGGGGGGGCGCAACACAGGGAGAGAGCAGGCAGGGGGAGAGCAGCGCAGGAAGTTTGCGCACCCCTGGAATACACACACACACACACACACACACACACACACACACACACACACACACACACACACACTGAACACTGTCTCACTCCGCTTCTTACACAGGGACCTAAAATTTGCCCTGCTGAGGCGCGGGCAGTGCAGTATTTATCATTGCACTGTTATGAAGCAGCTGAGGCGCGGGCAGTGCAGTATTTATCATTGCACTGTTATGAAGCAGCTGAGGCGCGGGCAGTGCAGTGTTTATCATTGCACTGTTATGAAGCAGCTGAGGCGCGGGCAGTGCAGTGCAGTGCAGTATTTATCATTGCACTGTTATGAAGCAGCTGAGGCGCGGGCAGTGCAGGGCAGTGCAGTATTTATCATTGCACTGTTATGAAGCAGCTGAGGCGCGGGCAGTGCAGGGCAGTGCAGTATTTATCATTGCACTGTTATGAAGCAGCTGAGGCGCGGGCAGTGCAGGGCAGTGCAGTATTTATCATTGCACTGTTATGAAGCAGCTGAGGCGCGGGCAGTGCAGGGCAGTGCAGTATTTATCATTGCACTGTTATGAAGCAGCTGAGGCGCGGGCAGTGCAGGGCAGTGCAGTATTTATCATTGCACTGTTATGAAGCAGCTGAGGCGCGGGCAGTGCAGTGCAGTGCAGTGCAGTATTTATCATTGCACTGTTATGAAGCAGCTGAGGCGCGGGCAGTGCAGTGCAGTGCAGTGCAGTGCAGTGCAGTATTTATCATTGCACTGTTATGAAGCAGCTGAGGGGCGGAGGAGAAGCCGAGAATCCCTCATGCCAGCAACATCTCCCATCTCCGCTTGCTCTGTACTAATGAGGAAGGGAGAGTGGGCTGTGGGTTGGCAGGAGGTTGGGGGCCGCAGATGAAGCCCCTGAGGGCCACCTGTTTCCCCCCTATGAAGTAATTGGTCAAAGCAGGAACTTGGAACAGCAGGAACAGACCCTAAAGTACATGACCAGCACCTTAATCAGTACTCCATATCTCCGAAATATAGTCTGGTCGCAAGGTTTGATACCCTAATAACCTCAACTTCATGACAAACGAAAAACAATAAAACAATCTATGATAAAAATAATAAATATAAAGATTCTTCAAACGGTGTCACTAATAAATAAGTGTTCAAACCAAGTCTATGAAGAACTTGTGCAGTGTTCATTATAATGTAGCATTACCACATGTTATCCAAGTAATACATACGCCTCCAATACGCAGAACGCTCCGCGTGACAACCAATGGGAGAAGGAACCAGAAATCAGCAGGAGCAATCCAAAGATAGGGAGCCATTTTGTTTAACTGGAATGAGCGCCTCTATAAAATGAGCAATAAAAGCCATAGAAAAGTCCCGCTAAATGTTTGGCAAATACCGAGGCAGGGCCACGGTGTATAGAGTTTCATACTCTGACCTCAGGTGAACCAACTATGGCTCAGCCATTGGAGATGTGTCCAATACGCGCCTTCCTTTGCAGGTCAGCCTGCCATGGTCAGGTCTTTATGCAGCTGGAACCTGTGGTTAAGCTGAAAGCTGGAAGAGTACAGAACGAATTCCCGAGTCAACAGCGCTATAGAAATATACAGACAGCCGCAGTACTCCTCTTGTTTATTCTTCTGGTGAAATATTGACAGAGGTCTTGCACCAACTGCTGGCAGGAGGAGGAACCTTTTGTCTGCATCTCTTCCCCATGGACAGGGGTCAAGGTGCCTTACAGGAAGGATTTTAGGAAATCTGACTCTTGATAACTAATGGGAGGGTGAAGCCTTTCGGATTTCCGCTAAAAAATAAATAAATGGAGGATCGGTTTTAACGCGAATTTTTATTCAAAAAGGATATGTAACGGAGAGTTTGTAGAAAAAAAAAAAGTAATGATAACCTGGGTTTGTAAATATCATTATTATTATTTTTTTTTAAAGCAGTAGTGCTCATCTTAAAATGCAACCACTGCTGATGGATAAGGATACAGGCTGCTGTGAGGAGGCAAAACAAAAAGGAGCTTGAAAGAAAAAATGTCTTATCAATAGTAAACGATGCATTTAAATAGAAACTCATGGCAGGTTGGTTGCGGCTGTTTTTCCGCCACTTACCTCGCTGCAGGTACATCTTTCCGCCAGATGTCATCTCACCGCCAATGTAAGCCCCATACCTTACCCCTCACCCTAAAACCCCCTAATACCAACGCTACCCCCTACCCTAAAACCCCTTATCCTAAAAACCATAACCCCTTGGCGAAATGGCCGGCGGCCGAGTGTCCAATGGCGGAGTGACTGCGGCACAGGGTCCCTCGGCGACGTGGCCGCAACCAAACGTTCTATTCCGTGGCAGGGTATATAAATGATATATTTCTAATAAGGGAGTAGTATATGCAGCGACCTGGTACAGCTCACAATCTAATTGTTTGTGCACAAGACAGAGATAAAGTGTCATGTTTGCTAAGCCTGCAAGGCACCTTAGAGCCTATTTGAGTGAAGTTAAAGATCACAAGCAGCGGACAGTTCATTTGATAGGTGCACCCACTTCCACGCCTGTGACTACAGGCAGTCCTCGGTTATCCGACACAATGCGTTACTCAAAATGGCGTTGGATTGCGAAACGTCTTAATGCAAAACACGTTTTCCCATAGGAACACCGTTTAAATGAAAGGTTCCGTTCCTGAAGGCATTTTTAACACTAAAATACACCAAATATTTTACGCAGGCAATAAGATACGCAGCACACACAAATTATATAGTGTATATACTGTATTATATATATATAATATAATAATATAATATATTATAATATAATATAATATTATACAATATATATTATATACACAAACAACTTTGCAAAGGCCCATATTTACGGAGGCCCAAATTTACTAAGCAGTCTTCTGCCATAAGACACCTTCCGGCGCTAGAAGACACTTTACAGATCGTTGACTTCCATAAGCGTTCATTTCCTCCCAGCAGAAAATAGCTTCCTGGTCATGCTTGATCCAGCGCGACCAATAGAAAGCGGCATCATCAGCAACTTTCTACTGGTGACCCGGCAGCCATATTTGCAGTCTCTGTGTGCGTCATTCATGACCCAGAAAAATTGAAATCTCTCATGGATTTGGGGGTGCCAGCAGGTCACGGATCAACTCTGGGGGACCCAGTTCACACAACTTAAAAAAAAAGCAAATACCCAATTTAGAGGGGGATTGTGGCTTTTCCCTTCGGCGCCCCACCTACTTCCGCAAATCGCGAGCGTGCGATTGCGACGTCATTCTGCTGACGTAGATGGAAGGGGAGGCCGATCGCAATCTGCTACACTAAACGCCCCCAAAAGGCATGGTGTACAAGGGATCAAGGCAGAAGACTGTTCTGTGAATATGGGCCCGAATGGCCGGAGAGCAAGTCCAACAAGAGATTGACTTGAATATATTATGACTGCAGTTCAGATCCGCAACGCGTCAATAAACCGACAGAATCAGCCTAAACTCATTAACGTAATTGACTAGCCTTTGCGCTGACTCGCGCAATTAAACTGGCATACTTAAAGTATATACACTTTAATTGTAGGAATTACGGAACTTTACCCCGGCTTAGCAGCTTTTCATCCATTAACGAGCGAGCGGGTGTTCCACATTCTATTCTTAGTTGCTTCTTAAGCAGTTTCATTAATGATGAGTTTGCCTGGGGCTGGCTCCTTAAAAAAATACCCTCGTCATCATTGACTATTTCCTTCAAACAAAGACAGCACTGTTTGCCCTTAAAAGTGTATGGAGGGCTTGAGAAAGCAACAGTCCGTGCGGAGCTAGGGGGGGAGATTGCACTGTACAGTAATGATAGAGAGCACGCACGTGCACAATCACGTGCACAATCACGTGCACAATCACGTGCACAATCACGTGCACAATCACGTGCACAATCACGTCTCCGACATGTCCCCAAACCTGCCCAAGCCCATAACCACACGGCACACAGTGAATTCTGGGTAATAACATGCACAAATCAGATTTTGATTCTTATTCACTTTATTGTGCATCCCTTTTTAGCTGAAGTCAGCTGTTTCACACAGCGGTAACAGCAGAGCCTGGGTTAAAGAAGCGGGTTCAGGTAAATTAAAGTGGAGGGGTGGGTGCAGGGGAATGGTTATGGCTGCTTTGCCCCATTGCGTGATTGCAGATCCCTCTGGCAGTGCGGTAAAGGACCAGCGACCTGAGGACAGTGATATACTTAAGGTAAATGCAGCTCAGAGAAACCTTTTGTATAAATAGTGTTTTTATACAATGTTTTAAACTTTGACAAATCTCCACAGTAAAACAAAAGCATTTAGGGTTTTTACAATCTTTATCCAAGGCTACCTGGTGATCAGACAGTCGGCCCTCAAAGCCCCAGGTAAATTGCTATTTTTGTTTTGTTCTTACATAGTTACATAGTAGAGGTTGAAAAAACACAGATGTCAATCAAGTTCAACCAATGCTAAATTTAGACAGATACTTCTCCTATATTTGTATTTACAGTATAGTGATTCAGAGGAAGGCAAACACAAACCCCAGTGAGACATTATCCAAGGATGTCTCATAAGGGGAAAATAAATTCCTTCCTGGCTCCAGTAATGGCAATCAGATTTCTGTCGGGATCAACATCCTTCCCATGTTTACTTAATTGGCATATCCCTGTATAGTATACATTGCGTGTAGAAGAAGTTGGACATCTTTTTAGAAAGGAAGGGTATATAGTCTATAACTTGCCTTTCTAAAAAGATGTCCAACTTCTATTTTTTTTTTTAAGGTGTCTTTTGTATGTGTTTGGGTTTTTCTGTGTTTGCAAAGAAATTGAGGTAATTAGTGGAACAGATGCACAGGAGTAGCAGATATGCTGGACTTCAGTGTTACTTCTTAAATTTAGTTACAAAGGTAAAAATGTGACTTTAAAAGTGGGTTGAATCTTTGTAAGAAAGTCTATAACACCGAAAAGCTGTGTGCGTGTACGTACGCAACAAAATACCCGCACGAAAAATGTGTTTATTAATCTATAAAGCACACAATATTCCGATGTTTCTTGGGGGTGGGGGGAGAAGTGTATGTGTGTGCATATATACAGGTAAACCCCGTTATAACGCGGTCCTCGGGGTCCACCCCGAGACCACCGCGTTAGTAACGGGGTCGCGCAAAAACAAAATGGCCACCGCAAAAAAATTAGTTAAAACAGTGTTTCCCAAAGGCCTGAGTTCCTTTCCCCCCCCGGCAGCATCATCACCCTCCCCCACCCGCAGCACCCTTCACCCCGTGGGGCAGGAGATGGGAGCGGGGATGTCCTTCGGGTTCCCGCTTCCCCCTGTCACCGCGTGACAGCCCGGGGGGCAGGAGATGGGAGCGGGGATGTCCCTCGGTCACCGCTTCCCCCTGTCACCGCGGGGCAGGAGATGGGAGCGGGGATGTCCCTCGGGTTCCCGCTTACCTCTGATCCCGCCCCCCCCACGTGCCCGGTGCTCCCGCTGCCTGCATGGAGGTGGTAGCGGGGGGTTTCTTCTCCCCACCGCTGTCCCCGGCGCTCCCGCTGCCTGCGCGTGAGCGAGAGTGTGTGCGTGAGCAGTGTGTGCAGTGAGCAGTGTGTGCAGTGAGCAGTGTGTGCAGTGAGCAGTGTGTGCAGTGAGCAGTGTGTGCAGTGAGCAGTGTGTGCAGTGAGCAGTGTGTGCAGTGAGCAGTGTGTGCAGTGAGCAGTGTGTGCAGTGAGCAGTGTGTGCAGTGAGCAGTGTGTGCAGTGAGCAGTGTGTGCAGTGAGCAGTGTGTGCAGTGTGTGCAGTGTGTGCAGTGTGTGCAGTAAAAAAAATTTTTTTTAAACGGGAGCCACGTGAAAACCGCGTTATAACGGGTCGCGCTATAACGGGGTTTACCTGTAGTTTTTTTATTATTTATTTAAATGAGCGATTGCTTGCAAGACAGGAATTCTGGTGTTTAATTAGTAAAGGGCACATGCATCAACCCCAAACACCCCCCCCCCCCCTAGGTTACATGTCTCACGTATTTACAGTATATATATCTTGTGAAAAAAAGGATTGTGTGGGGCTTCTTGTTGGGAATGCTGAATTCAAGCATATCAGGTACTTCTGTTGACCTGTTTGTAGAGTTATTATGGCGCCATCATTAGGCACAGAACAAAAGAGAAATTTGCCCGGGGGCCGAGAGGCCGGACAAACATCCTGATCCCCAAAATATATGAGAGAAATGAGAGAGAGAGAGAGAGAGAGAGAGAGAGAGAGAGAGAGAGAGAGAGAGAGAGAGAGAGAGAGAGAGAGAGAGAGAGAGAGAGAGAGAGAGAGAGAGAGAGAGAGAGTGAGAGAGAGTGAGAGAGAGAGAGTGAGAGTGAGAGTGAGAGTGAGAGTGAGAGTGAGAGAGTGAGAGAAATAAGAGAGAGGAGAGAGAGAGAAATAAGAGAGAGAGCGAAATAAGAGAGAAAAGAAAGAGAGAAAGAAAGAGAGAGAGAGAGAGAGAGAGAGAGAGAAAGAGAGAGAGAGAGAGAGAGAAAGAGAGAGAAAAAAAGAGAAAGAAAGAAAAATAAGAGAGAAAGGATAAAGGGCCTCATGCAGAGAGCAGCGCTATTTCAAATCTCGCAATTTTTTGGGGAAATTCGCGCAGAAAACTGCCGAAAATGGCGAGTTACGGAAAACGCGCCATTTTTTTTTTTCGTTTTCAAAATCTCGCCGCGCGGCTGGCGAGAACCTACATCTCGCCAGTTTAAAAAATATCCTAATGCAGAGAGCTGCGAACGACATCTAGCGGCTGTTCGCGCCAAGAAAATGGCGCGATTTGCTAGTATTTGCCTCGCCAAGAAAAGTTGGCAATTACATGGAGCTTTTTTAAACTCTCCAATTTTAAAATTCGCTGCTCTCTGCATGAGGCCCAAAGAGAGAGAAAGAGAGAGAGAGAGAGAGAGAGAGAGAGAGAGAGAGAGAGAGAGAGAGAGAGAGAGAGAGAGAGAGAGAGAGAGAGAGAGAGAGAGAGAGAGAGAGAAATATAGAGAGAAAGAGAGAAATATAGAGAGAAATATAGAGAGAGAGAAATATAGAGAGAAAGAGAGAAATATAGAGAGAAAGAGAGAAATAGAGAACACTATCTGAATCCTTTTTTCCACTGCAGCCTGCCTGAGGTTTGAAGGTAAGTGGTGTGAGCTGCTCACAGCCCTAAGCAACTCTGCTCTCTGCAAACAGACAATAGAATACACAGACCACAAACTGGAACACACACCTATACACCGCAATCCAGGAGGCTGAAGTTGCATAAAAAACAAGCAGCGATACTAAATATTATATGTATTCCATGTATGAGGACATGAAGTGATCTAAAAAAACAAAGCAGCTATACTAAATATTATATGTATTCCATGTATGAGGACATGAAGTGATCTAAAAAACAAGCAGCTATACTAAATATTATATGTATTCCATGTGTGGGGACATGAAGTGATCTAAAAAAACAAGCAGCTATACTAAATATTATATGTATTCTTCCATGTATGAGGACATGAAGTGATCTAAAAAACAAGCAGCTATACTAAATATATGTATTCCATGTATGAGGACATGAAGTGATCTAAAAAAACAAGCAGCTATACTAAACATTATATGTATTCCATGTATGAGGACATGAAGTGATCTAAAAAACAAGCAGCTATACTAAATATTATATGTATTCCATGTATGAGGACATGAAGTGATCTAAAAAACAAGCAGCTATACTAAATATTATATGTATTCCATGTATGAGGACATGAAGTGATCTAAAAAATAAGCAGCTATACTAAATATTATATGTATTCCATGTATGTGGACATGAAGTGATCTAAAAAACAAGCAGCTATACTAAATATATGTATTCCATGTGTGGGGACATGAAGTGATCTAAAAAACAAGCAGCTATACTAAATATTATATGTATTCCATGTGTGGGGACATGAAGTGATCTAAAAAACAAGCAGCTATACTAAATATTATATGTATTCCATGTATGAGGACATGAAGTGATCTAAAAAACAAGCAGCTATACTAAATATTATATGTATTCCATGTGTGGGGACATGAAGTGATCTAAAAACAAGCAGCTATACTAAATATTATATGTATTCCATGTATGGGGACATGAAGTGATCTAAAAAACAAGCAGCTATACTAAATATTATATGTATTCCATGTATGAGGACATGAAGTGATCTAAAAAACAAGCAGCTATACTAAATATTATATGTATTCCATGTATGAGGACATGAAGTGA
>NC_134489.1:9021323-9134303 GCF_040206685.1 Ascaphus truei
GTATGAGAAGATCTATGAAGTGATCTAAAAAACAAGCAGCTATACTAAATATTATATGTATTCCATGTATGAGGACATGAAGTGATCTAAAAAAACAAGCAGCTATACTAAATATATGTATTCCATGTATGGGACATGAAGTGATCTAAAAAACAAGCAGCTATACTAAATATATGTATTCCATGTGTGAGGACATGAAGTGATCTAAAAAACAAGCAGCTATACTAAATATTATATGTATTCCATGTATGAGGACATGAAGTGATCTAAAAAACAAGCAGCTATACTAAATATATATGTATTCCATGTATGAGGACATGAAGTGATCTAAAAAAACAAGCAGCTATACTAAATATATGTATTCCATGTATGGGACATGAAGTGATCTAAAAAACAAGCAGCTATACTAAATATATGTATTCCATGTATGGGGACATGAAGTGATCTAAAAAACAAGCAGCTATACTAAATATTATATGTATTCCATGTATGAGGACATGAAGTGATCTAAAAAAACAAGCAGCTATACTAAATATATGTATTCCATGTATGAGGACATGAAGTGATCTAAAAAACAAGCAGCTATACTAAATATATGTATTCCATGTATGGGGACATGAAGTGATCTAAAAAACAAGCAGCTATACTAAATATTATATGTATTCCATGTATGGGGACATGAAGTGATCTAAAAAACAAGCAGCTATACTAAATATTATATGTATTCCATGTATGAGGACATGAAGTGATCTAAAAAACAAGCAGCTATACTAAATATTATATGTATTCCATGTATGAGGACATGAAGTGATCTAAAAAACAAGCAGCTATACTAAATATTATATGTATTCCATGTATGAGGACATGAAGTGATCTAAAAAATAAGCAGCTATACTAAATATTATATGTATTCCATGTATGGGGAAATGAAGTGATCTAAAAAACAAGCAGCTATACTAAATATTATATGTATTCCATGTGTGGGGACATGAAGTGATCTAAAAAACAAGCAGCTATACTAAATATTATATGTATTCCATGTGTGGGGACATGAAGTGATCTAAAAAACAAGCAGCTATACTAAACATTATATGTATTCCATGTATGAGGACATGAAGTGATCTAAAAAACAAGCAGCTATACTAAATATTATATGTATTCCATGTATGAGGACATGAAGTGATCTAAAAAACAAGCAGCTATACTAAATATTATATGTATTCCATGTATGGGGACATGAAGTGATCTAAAAAACAAGCAGCTATACTAAATATTATATGTATTCCATGTATGAGGACATGAAGTGATCTAAAAAACAAGCAGCTATACTAAATATTATATGTATTCCATGTATGAGGACATGAAGTGATCTAAAAAACAAGCAGCTATACTAAATATTATATGTATTCCATGTATGAGGACATGAAGTGATCTAAAAAACAAGCAGCTATACTAAATATATGTATTCCATGTATGAGGACATGAAGTGATCTAAAAAACAAGCAGCTATACTAAATATTATATGTATTCCATGTATGAGGACATGAAGTGATCTAAAAAAACAAGCAGCTATACTAAATATATGTATTCCATGTATGAGGACATGAAGTGATCTAAAAAATAAGCAGCTATACTAAATATATGTATTCCATGTATGAGGACATGAAGTGATCTAAAAAAATAAGCAGCTATACTAAATATATGTATTCCATGTATGGGGACATGAAGTGATCTAAAAAACAAGCAGCTATACTAAATATTATATGTATTCCATGTATGAGGACATGAAGTGATCTAAAAAACAAGCAGCTATACTAAATATTATATGTATTCCATGTATGGGGACATGAAGTGATCTAAAAAACAAGCAGCTATACTAAATATTATATGTATTCCATGTATGAGGACATGAAGTGATCTAAAAAACAAGCAGCTATACTAAATATTATATGTATTCCATGTATGAGGACATGAAGTGATCTAAAAAACAAGCAGCTATACTAAATATTATATGTATTCCATGTATGGGGACATGAAGTGATCTAAAAAACAAGCAGCTATACTAAATATTATATGTATTCCATGTATGAGGACATGAAGTGATCTAAAAAAACAAGCAGCTATACTAAATATTATATGTATTCCATGTATGAGGACATGAAGTGATCTAAAAAACAAGCAGCTATACTAAATATTATATGTATTCCATGTATGGGGACATGAAGTGATCTAAAAAACAAGCAGCTATACTAAATATTATATGTATTCCATGTATGAGGACATGAAGTGATCTAAAAAAACAAGCAGCTATACTAAATATTATATGTATTCCATGTGTGGGGAAATGAAGTGATCTAAAAAAACAAGCAGCTATACTAAATATTATATGTATTCCATGTATGGGGAAATGAAGTGATCTAAAAAACAAGCAGCTATACTAAATATTATATGTATTCCATGTATGGGGAAATGAAGTGATCTAAAAAATAAGCAGCTATACTAAATATTATATGTATTCCATGTATGGGGACATGAAGTGATCTAAAAAATAAGCAGCTATACTAAATATTATATGTATTCCATGTGTGGGGACATGAAGTGATCTAAAAAAACAAGCAGCTATACTAAATATATGTATTCCATGTATGAGGACATGAAGTGATCTAAAAAAACTAGCAGCTATACTAAATATTATATGTATTCCATGTATGGGGAAATGAAGTGATCTAAAAAACAAGCAGCTATACTAAATATTATATGTATTCCATGTATGAGGACATGAAGTGATCTAAAAAACAAGCAGCTATACTAAATATTATATGTATTCCATGTGTGGGGACATGAAGTGATCTAAAAAACAAGCAGCTATACTAAATATTATATGTATTCCATGTATGGGGACATGAAGTGATCTAAAAAATAAGCAGCAGTGCGTGCTGATCGCCATTGAATTATTATTTTTTTTAAGCAAGAGTTCTCTTTTGGCCTATTTTTATTTTTACAATCTGAGGCCCAGTTGTGGGAAAAAGGCATTTGAAACATTAGAAGTACGGCAGGTTAAAATAGAGGCCTCCCCAGAACCAGTGCAGTCTGAAGTTTACCACAGTAACCTCGGAAATTAAGAGATTAATACAATTATATTTAACACTAAGAAAAAAAAAACAGGACCTGCTCAGGGGGCAAGGTACAAACAGCACGTGATAAATTCATACAGACTTGTACATGGGATTACTGCTTTAAAACATGGAGACACAGCTCTGTGGACCATATTTCACAAACGTCTACAATATTCAATCTATATGACGACAGAAAGGGAGAATGGAATTGTTCATTGAAAACAAACTGGAACTCGTGTACATTTAAAAGTAGTGGTACTGTCAATAGAGGTGTGTGTGTAGATGTGTAGTGTCCGCATGTTTTCCCATGGCACCAAGCCTTATGATTTAATTGCCTCTCTAATTATGCTGCTTTTAATTAATTATTTTGAAGTACAACAATTGTACAACACAGAGCTGATGCAAGTGAGGCTCGGGCATTGTATATTGTTTATTTTAGCTAATTGGGCCTTGTCCTCCACACAAGTTCTGGTACAATAATAAAACACTACCCTAGGCAGGAAGCAGTCATGGAGGGAGTTTCACTGTCAATGTGGGGCGTTGCACCCCCGGACCTGGCGTTCACTGCCATTCGTGAATCCAGGCCATGGTTCTGATGCTCGTGGAGAGAAATGGAGTCAGATGGGCAAGTTACTTTCAATGCAGCAGTGAGATCCTCCACTAGTACACAGGGAAAACAGTGTCTAAATACTTGTATATCCATCTATGTATACATGCAAGCTACATATACATACGTGTATGTAAGGGTGTGTTAGGAACCTCATATGTGTGCTCGGTGGGAGTGTGGCAGGTTCTGCGGCGGCACGGGAATACAGGGCGCCGCCATGTTGTTGTGCAACCTTGCAGAGGGCACTGAGAGAGTGGGAAGGTCGCGCATGCGCAATGGAAGCGCGCGAACGACGGGCCTGTAAGGGAAAGGCTCCGTTGAGGAACTACAATCAGAAGGCTATGTTTACGGAGAAAGGAAAGGGAAGCGTGGGGGAGAGACCACGCTAGGCAGAGGGGATCCGGAAGGAAAAGGAGGAAGGTGTGTGAGTGCAGGGGGTCCGTGACCCGCCTGCATAGGATAGCTTTACCCCCCGCAGGCCCTTAGGAGAATCCCTGAGTCACAGTAGGCTGCTGTGTTGCAGGGACGCCCATAGTGGAAGAGATCATTCCTCTAACTGTGCAGACAGTTGGGGACAAGTGTGCGAAGCAAGGTGGTGCCGAGCTGTTTGGGACCAGGCAGCTGCACCGCGCGAAATCAAAGGCAAGAAGAGGATACGTCTGATCCTTCTCGAAGTTGTACCGGTCACCGCCGTGACCGGAAGGTATTTACAGCAAGTGCACCAACACCGGTCAACAGGCGCTGATCCCGCCTTAGGCGTAACTCTTTGGGGACACTAGTGAAGTGGCCAAAGGCCTAAGTACACAAAACAGTCTTGTATATTAAATAAGGACACGGTGTCTGGGGCACGCGGTGACGGGACAGAGACATACTCATTAAGAGCGTGGCTGAGCCACTACTGTACAGGACAATACTCATTAAGAGCGTGGCTGAGCCACTCACGTTATAAGGACATTACCAGTTAGCTGAGTTAATGATAAGTGATAAGTGTATAGTATAAGGTATATGTTATGTGTTGATGCCATATAGCGTGCTAAGATGATTATTGCTGTATAGTAAAATCAGTTACAAGCATGTGTGTGTGTATATGTTTCTTGCCCAGGGGAATCTCACATCACGGGGATCCTGGGTAAGTGGAGGCGCTGCGCTAATAAGTGTTACCCCAGGCTCCCAGCTAGCGGAGGCTCAGATCTCCTGGAGCCGCAGGTGCGTGCAGTTACCCGTAGTCTCTTTAGAGTATCAGAAAAAGGGCTACATGTATAAATAAATAACAAATACATGTTTATCTAGTTCTCACCCCCTGTCGATTCACTGCTGGATGAAGGCCTCCACAATGATCTTCCAGGTACTGCGGTCGCAAACGTGTGTATGTACACACACACTAAAACAATCTCTTTTAAGAAAGGCCTTGAATACGCAGTTAAGAGAAAAATCGATATATAAAACACGTTTATATAAAGATTTTTAGAACATGTTCTCTTCATCTTTTTATATCACAACCGTATAAGGCTTTAACACAGCGCTATTTCAAACAAAACCCACTTTTTCTTTTATGCAACATTTGAACAAGTAAACCTCATTTCATACTGCAGCTCTGCAACATTTTCAGCGGTTGTTTTTTTCCTCTCTGTATTTAGAATCCTGCCCAGATTTATTTTTATTGTTGCTTTCTTGGGCTTACGCCACCGAGCGTATCAGGTGCAGCTGGTGTGGTTTGCGGCCTCGTGGTTAAGGCACTGCTCTGTGAAGTGTAACACCACCGAGCCAGAGTTTGCATGATCAGGAAAGATGTTTCAGTACCCTCGGACGCAGGTCCTCTGTGAATAGACTGTCAGCTTTACAGGCAAGAAGCCGCTGACTCCGGGTTATTTGCGACATGCATGGAATTTCCAGCGCAATCACTTAAGATCAATGATATATTGCTGCAGATTGGCGCAAAGCAGAGAATCCCAGCATGCCAAGAATTGGGGAATATCAAAAACGTGTTCAACATCACCAATTCTCCATTCATACAGACAGCTGATCTAGAAATCATATATCAAGAAGCAGGTTGTGTAAAGCCCATAATATATAGTGGGCGCACTTGCTGCGACATGCGCGCGGCACTTATAGTTGGCTGTGGATAGCCAGCTGTCCTATACTAGGGCCGCGTGCGCACAGCAGTGAGCGTGGAGCCGGACGATCGGGGGGAAGACTGCGAAAAGTACGTTTTTGCACTGCTACCGCCGCTGTAGTGTGTGTGTGTGTGTGTGTGTGTGTGTGTGTGTGTATATATATACAATGTTAATAAATAATTCATTCTTAAACAACGCGTCTTTTTTTTTAATTTAAAAATATATATAATAAATTAATAACACACACACACACACACAAAAAGTGTGCGTCATGTGCACGACCGTTCGCACGCCCGCACATACTATAGAACAAGCAGTTAAAGCAGCAGACCAAGCTGCCGTTTATAAAAATATATATATTATTTTTTTCCCTATAATATGTGCGTCAATACAATACACACAATGATAAGTACAGTAATTAGCCAAGTTGCCGATCGATCAGCAAAGACTCGGCTCGGGGGTTCACTTAATGACTACAGGAGTATTCTGCAGACAGGGTGACTTTGTAAATGGTTGCTACAAAAAAAACCTTGTTACATTAAGAATACATAAAAATGTTAATTCAGAGTTGTTGTTTTTTAAAAAATGCTCCAAGTATTTTTTTCATAGTACAGAACTGATTTTTTATTTAAAAAAACAAAAAATAACACGCCACACACATACAGTGGGATATTGCTTGTTCTGCAGCTTTAAGAGAAGCATTTCAATATCTATGGTCTGAGAGAAAGGAGGGGGCAGGAGGGTGGAAATGAGGAGAAAAAGAACCAAGAAAGGTCTTTAGATCCCTTTAGTCCTACATGGAACGGACCACGTCACTCATTAAGTACAAATCACAGTTTTTAGGTCACTAGGGTTATGTGACGCTGACTCTCCAAATACGCCAATTACACTGTACAGCGGTCTCATTTGTAGTTTCTACCCGCGAAAGGCTTCAAAACCGTAACAAACATATTAGCCCTGCTCTAAAGGAAACGCGGCGTCTAACGATCGCCGGACCCAATGCGGTTTCAAACGCTCTGCCGTTAAACCCTTGAAACCCAACTCTGAGAAACACAACATTAGCACTAAAAGCACAACGCATTCCAAACTTGCCGTGCTCACATTCTTGCTGGGGTTGTGTTTGCTAACTCAAGGTCAGGATTTAATAACCCCGGCACTGCCAGAGGGGCATGGAGCACCTGGCAAAGCAAAACATTGCCTCCGGCACCCAATGAGGTCAAAGGGTCAGCCACTTTTAGAACCAAGATGAACTAGAGACAGTGGCTTGTTTAATTGGAGTTAGTAATTTTGTACTATATTACTTCACATTAGATAGGACTTCCAAAAAAAAAAAGGATTTTTGTTGTATTGTATGTCTATTTATATAGCGCCAAAAGTGTACTCAGCGCTTCACAAAGAATAAAGTACAGGGAATTATAATAATACAATAAGTGCAGCAAAATCAGACAATAGGAAAGGAAATCCCTGCCCCGAAGAGCTTACAATCTAAGGCTTAGTCCATAGACACTTCGCCCGTGCGGAGGCGCGCTGAGGGAAAGTGGTGCTTTCCCTGGCCTTAGAGCGCGCCGTCCGTGGGCGTGTCGGGGGCGGGCCAGTGACGTCGCGGAGCTGGTTCGCCCTCATTGGGCGAACCGCTCACGTGACCGGCCCTGCGCTCCGGCGAGCTCTGAAACGCAACATTTGTTAAGACACGCTTCCGCAGGCGTGCGGACGTGTGCGCGAGCCCCTGCTAAAGCCGCTCTCATTGCGGCTGCAGGGGCACAGTGCCGAGCAGCAGCGCGCCTCAGCACGGGTCAGCGCCTAAGCGCAGACCATGCCCGAGGCCTAAGGTTTGAGGGGAACTTGCAGAGACAGCAGGTGAGGGAATAAGTGGTTGTTAAATAATTCCAGCTAGAGTTGAGCAATATACCAATCTGACCGTAATATCGCAATAAACAATGACAAATGGATATTTCATTGCTGTATTATTGCAATATCAGGCCGTTTTAGGGACAGCTGGAGACATGGAGTTGAAGACATAACATGTCTCTCCGTCCCCCTTATCCGCTTCCTGTCCCCAGCTCTGACGCTATGAAATATAAAAGCATCAAGATCTTATTTTTTTTTTCTTCTAAACATGGGAATAATTAAAAAATAATTTTATATATATATATATATATATATATATATATATAGTAGTAGTAAATGTATATATATATATATATATATATATATATATATATATATATATATATATATATATATATATATATATATTAGTAGTAAATGTTAAAAACCAAAAACAACTTCCAAATGCCCTTTTACCATTTATTCTGAAAATAAATGAAAAACTATTCACGATTTATTTGTCTTCGTTCAGAACAGATATCGCCGTCGTGATACATTTCTTAATATCATTATTTTGAAGAAAAAATATGAGGCCCCTAGTTAACATGCGGTGAAGTCACTTCCCAGGTCTGGAGAACAGGAGATCTGCTCAAATAATCTACTTCCCTGCATACGTTAAATAAGAGTCTTAGGGGGGTTATTCAATCCAAAAATCAGTGAGATTTGGTGGCTCTTGGCCAAAAAAGGATATACAGTATTAAGAAGATTAGTGCGCAGATTTTTCCATCAGTGAGACACTTCGATTGTAAGCTCTTCAGGACAGGGACTCCTTTCTCCTAATGTTACTTGTATGTCTCAAGCGCTTATTTGTGTCATGTGTACATGTACTGCTGTGACGTGCTATGTACAAAGATACACACACACACACACGAAACGCTGATGCTAAAACCTAGTAAAACCGACCCAAAAACCAGGGAGACTCCCAGGAAAATCAGGACGAGCTGATGTCGGGTTTTTAAAGGAGGACCTACATAAAACGCTTATTAAAAAGGTTTCGAAAATAGTTTTTAGATAGTAATATTTCCCCTGCCAAAAATCCCCAGTAGATTTTCAAGAGATGCATCTGAAATATCATAATGTTCATGCATCATCAACATTTTAAAGAAGTTCAAAATGTGGTTTCACTTTCACATTCAAATGTATATATTGTATTATTCTTTAGCCCATGTCAATCCACTGCATAAAGAGTGCTGCATAAAGACATACCCGGCACTGCCATTGTGCAAACCTCTTCTCCACATTGCTCAGGCACATTTCTTAATGTCATCCTCCCATTTTACTTTTGCCCATCGTCTTAATCTCATGATATCCAATAGAGTACCAACTTTAACCAACAATGGCCATTTCTTCTTGCGATATGTCCGGCACACTACCATTTTAACTTTTTTCGCCCTTGTGATTATTTCAAACCTATTTCATTGTTGTTCGTGTCTCTTCGGGTAATACCCAGCATGCATCTCTCCATACTGCTTTGCCTGGTCTGAAGCTTCCCAATTATCTTTGCATTTCGGGTCCCCGTTTCACATCCATACGTGAGCACGGGCAGAATACAGGGGTCACATCCATACGTGAGCACGGGCAGAATACAGGGGGTCACATCCATACTTGAGCACGGGCAGAATACAGGGCCGAACACGTTCCTCGAGGCACAGTGGAAGGTTCCTTTGAAAGATGGTCTTGTGTCTTCCAAATGCCTCCATCCCACCCATCTTCATTCTCCTACCGAGTTCATTCACAAGGGTCCCCTCAATTGAAACCTGCCGTCCAAGGTCGGCATTGTTTGCCACTCCTTTTAAGTGAATTGAATACATTTTGAACTTTGCAATGTGCAGTAGAGGCTTGCAGTACCTTCAAGATAATTGGGCAGCCCTTCATCCACTCGAATCCACAATGGCTGAACACACACACACACACACACACACACACACACACACACTATCTAGTAGTTGTATAATTGAGCCCTGTGGAATTAAAATGTTTATTAAAGCAGCAATCCTCTTCAGACGCCTATATGAGTTTAACGCATATGTTAGTATCTTGCCCCGAGCATGCCTGCTCTTTAAATATAGGATTTTCTTCATCTCTAGTTTATGGTAGCCTTTAGCCTGCACTGGGCTTTGGGGACAGCTTTGTTTAAACCTCCCAAAACATCAGAATTGAAAAATACAGAGTTAGGAACTTAAAGGAGAGATCTCCTAAAAGTACCAAAAAACTAAAAATGCAAAAAAAATATAAAAAGAGGCACTGGAAATATAAATAAAGACCTGTATTATTTTGTGGGTGCTTTTAGATCTTACATAAAGGTTGAGGACATAAAAAAAAAAACAACAAACAAAAACACAAATGTCTATCGAGTGCAACCGTTGTTAAATTGAATTGGCGAACATACTTATCCTATATTTACAGTTATAATATATATTGGGAACAAAAAAATTCTATCCAACCCAAGTCTCTGTGCCACTTTTAAATCCACCTGTCTATAAAAAGACAAATCACATTTTTACAATGCGGTGTAAAGTCTAGTGACTGTTTTATGATGTTTTATGATGTGCACACTGCTTATCAGTGACAAATCTTTAGAAGATCACGGCTCTTCCTACCTCTCAAAAGATGTGGCGTGGCTTTCACTTCACTGCACACGGCTGAAACATGCAGTGCATGTAGGGTACACATCCACTGCAGCTTAAACTCCGGTGTGTGCCGAATCGCCAATAGTTCCCGCATATCCCAACTACTCCCTGAGCTCTCTCGGCTCTTCTGTTCCAGGTGGCCTTTAAAAAAAGTGTCACTGTTAACCTTCTCCACGCGCTATTTACAAAAGACAACTCGCCACAATCCGGGCGTAAAAAAAGAAAAAAAAGAGAAAGCGATAGAAAGGGAGGGGAGGGGGCGAGTGTTGACGTTGAGAAGTTGCTCAGTAACAGCAAACCATAGGAGAAATTTTCCATGACACAAGGGAAAAGTAGTGTGTGTGTGTGTGTGTGTGTGTGTGCTTAACCCTTGACCTGCCACAGACCTGGCCTGGAATACCTGCTTGTTTAACCAGTGGAAAGCTATATGAACTCACAGGTCACAGTGTGCATCAGCATGTTTAATACCAACACATTGTAAGTGAGGTCAGGAGTTGAAATGCTGGGGGTTTTACTCATTAAAAGGTGATAGTGCTGATTGGGGCACTCAAGAAAACTCCCATCATCCCATCATGGGTTTGTGTGATACCCCTACTGCCTCATACTCTTCCCCCCTTTTCTTCTTGTGTCCCATCTCCCTACACATATCCTGACCCTCTTCATCTTCCCTCTTATTCTTCACTTCTCACCTGCTCTTCTCTGCCCTCCCCCACTGTTCTTCACTCCCACCCTCAATGTTCCCATCAATCCTCTACAGTTGGGGTAAACAAACTTTTCCCCCAGCCTGCTCGTGCCCCCCCCCCCGGCGTTCTGGCATCACGTTGCCATGGCAACGCAACGTCGTTTTCCCGCACCGTCATGTGATGCTGCGTTGCCACGGCGACCTGTTGCCAGAAGCCACCAGAGACCAGGCAAGTGAGTTACAGAGGCCTCGCGCGCGCTCTCCGGCATTTAATTTAAATGCTTATGGGGGGGGAAGGGGCGGGGGTTGGTGTTAAAATGGACATGAATGAAGCAAAACGTGACACACTGTGCTCATTTGCATGTCATTACCCAGAATCCCTAGCTGCAGTGGAAGCACTGTATGCCAAGAGATAGTGGAAAAGCAGAGTTGCCTAGCTGTTTCAGACATGCGATTGTGCTCACTAGTTGTATTTTTATTTACTGTACAAGGCTTTCAACAATGCAGCGTGTGCTTCGAACGAATGCAAAAACGGGACCTTTATATTCAGATACATATTAAAAAATAAAGAAAGGACTACTTGTTATCTGCCGGGTTACATTAAACATTGGGAGCTCCAGGCGCCATCTGTGAAATTTTGCAGCGATAGTATCCAGCCCACTTTATTGTCAATTAGCGAGAACCAAGACAAAGACCAGCACACCGAGAGGCAGCTGCAGTGCCACAATAATAATAATATTACTATAACAATAAGATCTACCAAAATGATATTAAAATAATTAATGACTCACTGCCACAATCCCCTGTGACAGTGAATGGGTTAATCTGCCCTCCTTTTAGCCCAACACGTTGGTGTGAAATCTTTCGGACAATTTCTGAATGAGAAATTGCCGTTTGACAGTCAGTCCAAGGTATGACCATAGTGAACTAATGGCAGTGACTTGCGGGTGGGCGAATGTTAACGATTGAAGCTTTATTTTTATTTATTTTTTATTTGGGGGGGGGGGGGGGCCTCTACGCTCAGGAAACAAATGAGAAAACATTACATACTACTGAATCATGCAAACAGATTTCCACCAACAAGTATAGAAACGTATGCTTTTTTTTATTTTTTAAACTTTGTTTTTGAAACAAATCAGGCGAGTGTACAGCACTTTAAAATATATTTTCCAACTAGGAAACCAGTGTGGAGTACCCTTGCACCACATTTTAGAAAGGTGTATGCAACATCGGCATGGGGGAGGTGGGGTGGGGGGCTGTCTAGCAGAAACCCATTTTTGGACTAATCCTGGGTTTGTAAAGAAAAGCTGTGGCACTCTCGGGTTGCAAATAAAAAAAGCCCATCGACTAAAAACTGCTTTACAACTCAAGCCCCATATCGCTGCATACTCTGCAATCGCTGCTACATTCCTGCAGAGAGCTGCAATGACCAGCACCTTCTGGCGACGTACCCATGGCTAATGAGAGCCACGGCCAATGTTTTGCTGAATAAAACCTGCAACTGAAGTCTCAATATCTATTTTCCGATACGCCTCTCTTGGAACATTTCAGCACGCACACGCCCTTCTGTTTATTTTGCATTGCAGGAATTTCTGACAGAGGGTGGAATTCCTCTAAGCTTCATTAAACCTATTCATAAGGGCAAGGGGCACTCCCGAAAGCCATCTGAAAGGGCCTTCAAAACATAAATAAATGTAGAAACATTCAAAGTAAACAGAAGAGTATAAAAAGGTCATTAAAAATGTTGGTGGTCTTAATGAAACAGAGCAATGTGTGTGTCCTTGAGGTGTATTAGAACGTGTGATAATAGAACATGTATACACTTGCTTCAGAACTCACAGCTGGCGTGTTTTGGATTTTAAAAGATACTTTAGTGCTGGGGCGGCCAACTCCAGTCCTCAAGCACAGTCATTGACAGCCACCGATGCTGAAGCAGGGATATCCTGAAAACCTGACCTGTTGGTGGTCCTTGAGGACTGCACTTGGCCTCCCCTGCTTTAGAAGATCTAAGTGCATCTAAATCGTCTGCTTCTATTGTTAGCGCAGAATTAAGTGACTATGTATCCACCAAAAACGGATCATATTAGGTTAACAAAATGTATTTTATTCTCAAAACTTAAAAATACACATCATTCTGTTTTTATTTCAATTCTATCAACCAGGTATTCAACATGACACAATGCTTATAAAAAATATTGTAAATGAAATAAGCCTTCATACGTACTAAGCGCATTTTGTGACTTATCAAATACAGGCCCTCTTGGGTAGGTCAGATAATACATATAAAAATTGTAAACAGGTCAATATTCAGGATTTAGAAAATTTCCTCCCTTGCTCGCTCCCCTTTTAACAGTCGAAAAGCAAGACCCACGTGCTTATAATTAGCATTCTCCTAAAGGAGTCCGCCATCACACCCCGGGGTGTAAAAGGGTGCAGGGAAGGAGGGATCAGCAGAAGCGCGCGGTGCAAAGCTGCAATGCTAGGAAATGCATTACGTTATTTCCCTTCCTGCTGGGAAGCCCCAGAGATAAAGGTGGGCCAATTATTGTATACAGTATTCCAGCTGCACATTATTTGCGGGTGTTTGTACAAAATTCGGTTCGCAGACGGATATTCGTAGGCGGGTTGGACAGTAAAAAACGTGGGCGAACGCTCGCGAAACTGCCGGCGGGTTCCCATGTACATGAACGTTATAACATCGGCCTGCGGAGCGTACACATTAGATTCTCGAAGGTTTGTACACTCAACTCGCCCCAAAAGTTCCCGACCCTGAAATATGCCTTTTGCTGGAGAGTGAGCAAGAGAGGAGTCCCAAGTGAGAGAGACAGAGATACCCCCAACCTTCACACATCACGTATGCTACATAAAAATATTTCATTAAAAAGGAGCATACCCGAAAGGTCCAGTTCCTAATCAGTGACTCCAATTAAAATGTCAGAGCCCAAATGGCGGAATGGCGATGAGAAAACGTGGATGGATGAGCCCTCCCAGTGGAGGTAAGACGCCTGGCGAGTATAAGTCTCAGAGGAAGGATACCATCTCTAAACTCCGTGTCTGTCACTATGTATTTATGACACGGAAGTGAACACGGACAATGATGTCATCTCCTTACATAATCAATAGATGCAAAATGTGCATATTGATATCACTTCATATTTGTACTCTGCTATATAATGTGTTGGGTGCAATAGTGGGTATTTTCTAGTGTAACAGTACTGGGATGTCACGGGTTACTGGTATCAGTTTTACGTGTTCGGAAATATATGACGTTTTGATGAAATAAGGGCGTTTATACATCTTGAAATTCATTTGGCAATTTGTTTTGTTTCCATTATTTCTGTGGGCGGTATCTAAGAGTGCCATAGTATACTGCTTTCTTTTTCATCGTGGGGCTGGCCTGTCGGTATTGCACACACACAAAAGTTATGCAAATGTCACGTGTTAAAACCAAGCTGTCACGACTGTGCCGAAGATGCCACATTTGCTGTTAAGTCGAATGTCGGCGAAACATTTGCCTCTCTCTACCCAGAGCCCATGTGATCCTGGGGCTTCGTTCAAATTATGATCCCTTGGGTGCCTATCCCAAACTTTCCCTGTAGGGCTCCTCAAAAAGTGTTCCAAAGGGCCTGGACTCTGAAATAAAATGTAGCTGTAGAAGGGGCCACCAGAATATTTAAGGTAATTTTTATATATTAAAAAATAAAAATAATATATATATATATATATATATATATATATATATATATATATATATATATATATATATATATATATATATATATATATATATATATATGTTATGGTGAGTAAAAAAAGTGACAAAAACCCTCCACAGGAAAGCAAATATGCAAATATAACTGTATGCTCATCTGCATGTCTTAGGTTGCAGACCTGCCTAAGACATGCAGATGAGCATACAGTTATATTTGCATATATATATATATGCAAATATAGCTGTATGCTCATCTGCATGTCTTAGGCAGGTCTGCAACCCCACCTTTCCCCATTATCACCCAGCATACAGCACTTCCACTGCAGCAAGGGATTCTGGGAAATGACATGCAAATGAGCACACAGTGTCACTTTTTGCCTCAATAACCATTTTTAACATGGTTCCCTATAGGCTTAAGCTTGCTGCATGGTCACAGCTTTGAGCACAGCCAGGGTTAAGGTGCATACCCAGAAAACCACCCACAGACAGCTGTTTCGACCTTGATGGGTCTCATCAGATATATATATATATATATATATATAAATAATTTTGTGAGCATTTAAATCTCTACAAAGACCATACTGGATCAGCACTCAAAATGTAAATCAAAGAAAATAAAGGACTTTCCTTTTGATCTCACCAAGTTTCTTTTTTATGGATCACAAAAAGCAGCAATACAGAAAAAAATCAGCCCAAGGAAAGCCTAATGAAGGGGCCAGGGGGCCTTGAAACGTTGCTGTATTATGCACATAGAACAGTGTGTCTGCTAACTTTTCCTTTCCCCGTGTGCTCGGATTTTTCCAGTATTGCTTTTTTTGAGAAATTAAAAGAGAAACCTGGGGAGACCAAAGAGAAAACGTACGTCCTTAATTTTCTTTGATTTTCTTTTTGAGTGCTGATCCAGTTTGGTTGTATGCATCTTGCGGTATACATGCGGGATCATAGCACCTCCACCTGAATTATAGACGACAGGGCGAGAGCTAGTTCATTATTTATTTTTAGCATTTACATCTCTGCTCATTGAAACCCCATTTGCTACCTCTGCTAGGAGACTTTCCATGCACCCATTACCCTACCAATACAATGTTGGGGTGAAAATGTCTAATGTTTCAGCTAGAGAGAAAAATGTCTCTAATAGATACTTACTCGTTTTGCCAGGAGGACAAATTAAATTAAGCTAGCACTTCTTGTACACAGAGAGAGGACAGGCATGACAAAACAAATACGATTATCTAAATACACGGATCCTCTGTCCTGTATGTATAACTCATCCTCTTCTATCCGAAAACTTCCCACGAGTTCTGTTTCAACTGAAACGGCCTCAGCCTTATACAGGGGGGAAAATCAGATTATAATCGGATCGCTGAAAAGAGATTTCACCTCACATTAAAAATGTTCGAAAAATAAGGATTCAGTCGCAAACATCGCCGTTATTATAATTGCTAGAGTAGCAGTATTTTTCCCCGTCTGTACATAGAATTTTGCAGGCAGAGGTTCTGCCCGAAGAGGTTTGTGGCTGGGTGACTTGCCTCAGGTCACAAGGAGAGTTGCCACTGGGATTCAATCCCGGTTACACACATCAATTAAAAATGCAATTGTTAATGCAAACTGTAGCAGTAAGGACTCGTGAAACAATGCGCTGCAGGTCACCCCCCCCCCCCCCCCGCCACTTCTGGGTAGCAAAAGGGTTAAATAAGTTAACTCGCCTGAGACCAGATCCACAGAAGGGTACTAAAGAAGTAAAGGGGTGCTAAAGCTTAGCTCCCTTTTGTGAATCTGGACCATGGTGCCTCAGTAATTTTCAATTTTTACAAACTGGTTCATAGTGGGAAAACAAAAAAGGTAAAAAACATGATCACATGATGTGAGTTTAGGATAAATTACATCAGTAAAAAGTAATAGATAGATATCTATCATCATCTTCAGCCTTGTCAATCCACTGATGGATGAAGCCTCAATGATCTTCCAGGCACTGCGGTTGCTCCAACAGACTCTCTAATTCCATCCTCGTATCTTACTTTTGGTCGGTGTCTTGGTCTTTTAACCTCTCCTGGAATCCAGTTGAGTACCATCTTTGTCCAACAATGATCATTTCTTCTTGCGATGTGTCTGGCCCACTGCAACTTTCATTTCTTCCCCCTTGTGATGACGTCACAGGCTTTTTTGTCTGGTTGCATTCCTTCTTGTGTCTTCCGGTAATTACACATACACACAATCATTCCCAAAATAACCAGCAGCCCGCATCTCTATTAAGGAAGAAGGTTGCTTAAGCCTCTGAAGTGGGAATCTGTTCAATAACTTGATGACGTGCATGTGGGGAATTTTCTGAACAGGAAACGGCTTGAAATAAAAAAAAACAATGTATATAAAAAAAAAAGTGTGTAAAGAACAAAAGAAACAAACAAATAAATATGTAAATACAAAAAATCTTTAAGGTGGGGATAATCATACCTGGAAGACTCGGCAGGAGGAGCACGGTGTGAAAGACACGGCAAGATTTCCCACGCGATCTATTGAAAGGCCCTGTATGATCACCAACATGCAGGTTCTAACTCACTGTAGTGTTCACTCACAAGAATCCATACGTATATGAGAAAAGATAGCCACGTGAGGTCACCGTGGCACACACATGAAGAGACCAGTGAGCTTTTAAAAACTCTGTACACGTGAAGAGACCTGTGAGCTTTGAAAAGCTCTGTACACGTGAAGAGACCTGTGAGCTTTGAAAAGCTCTGTACACGTGAAGAGGACACCTGTGAGACTAGGAAATCTCTATTACATCTAGTAATGTTATTCTTTGTCCTATAAAAAGCTAATGCAATCTACAATGAATCTGCCAAGTGGAACCATTCCATTTTTGTACCTAAGCTCCCCAGCCTCTGAAGAATGACAATGTCAAAACACTAATGTAATTATATGTATTTGTATCGTGTTCTGGGATTCGGTCGGTCGCTTGACAAACAACTGCAGATTTCACACTGGTATTAAGGATGTCATGTGTTGAGGATTACAAAGGCTCCTCACCTGAAGGAACTTCCAAAGCCACAATCCCCAGTGCTTTCCAACTTCCGAGAAGTGTCCCGGGAAATCATTCTGGCAGAGCCGCTTAAAGAGGGCATTATAAAAACGTTTGTTACGTGTAAACCCTTAACTATCCTGTAATGAAACACATGATATTGTATATTTTAAGCATTTTCCTTTTCAGGAATAAACAGCAATTAGTTAAAGGTCCATTCACTTGCTCAATGGTTTCTGAACGGCGTCATATAGTCCTAAAACAGAGCCCAAACCCTAAATTAACATGGCTGCCGGTACTCACCAAGTGAAATTAGTAGACATCAAAGAACCATGTCTGAGAAGCTACTTTAATGAGGATCTTTGTAGTCTGCATGGAAAACAGCTCTGTGCTGTCTGGTGGGGAGGACTACAGAGGTTATTCATTAAACTGTGAGAATGGCGCACGATCGCACAGAAACTCCCATTGAAGTCAAATGGGAGCCTCCATGCAACAGTGACCCAGCAGCACTCTGCGCTTAATGAATAACTCCCTAAGTGAGAATAAACAGGATTTGCCATGTGGACACTGCAGGCTTTGGGCCTTTTTAAATACACATTCTTTTGTTACTGTCGCCATTCAACGGGGCTTTATAAGGGGATCTGCTGCTTTAATTTTTAGGATGTCGAAATGCCTCAAAAAATCAGAGATTTTTGACTGAAATGAAAGGAGCAATTTATGAACTTTTTTTTTTTAACCTAGCAAGGGGTCTCCCGAGCTGAACCCCATTAATTTCAGTAACGGGGTCCACCTGCTTCCCAAGATACTTAACTCCAAAAGGGGAAGCCGTTTAAAGCCAAAAGGAAACCGAACCTGATGCCGTCACCGCTTCCTATTGGCCCGCAGGGTAGTCGAGCGGCTACCGGCACCCCCCGAAGTACCCCCGGAAGCACGGGATCCCCAGAGCGGAAATTAATGGGGTTCAGCTCTTAGACCCCTTGCCTTCAAAATGTTACAAATAAAAAAAATGGCCAGCTTGGATTATAAAAGGCAACGGGGCTGTAGCTTCACGGATTTTTAATCCAACGGCGATTGGAGAACAAAAGAAACACACAAAATACAGGATGTTGTACGTGTTAAGTACTTCAATGTGTTGTGACTGCCACTTTACATAGCATCACACTGAGCTCACTTTCATTACAGCTCATCTTAAACAAGGGAGGAAAGCTGCACCTTTAATGGGAAGAACTATAAAAAGAAAACCTGTTCTTGTAATTGAGGAGCAGCGCTGAAACTCCCTGCAGACCTGCTCCAGCTCCCCCCCACCCCAGCACGTGAGCGCCCACAAAGGGAACGAGAAAAGTGCTCAACGCGTGTTGGAACGAGAGCGCAGGAAAAAGGAACCCAGTTCGAGCGGGCAGGAAACAGAGCGTAAACAGGTTTAAATCTCCAAGAAACAACACTGCAATAAAGAAACCACGCACTCACGTGTGCGGACCGTATCAGATGACGCAAGGAGATGTGGGGGTTTTTTTGCCTATACAAAAGCAGTCTGCATCATTCAAGATGTGACAGACTTCATATAATCTACATAAAAAAATGTAAAACAATGTAAAATTGATGTTGGAAATGTTTTTGTTTTAGGGGTTCTTTTGATTCATTAGTGCCGCCGATTGATGGAACCTCATCTTTAAAACACCCAATATTACTGTATCTTATGGATTGTTCAGTGCAGCTGAACTTAAACTATGATTGATGCCTTTAAAATTCACACAAGTATCTTTAAATACTTTCAGAATATTTACTCTGTGTGTGTTGTATCCTCATAATTAGGGTGCATTTTAATGACCTCTCCCCCCTTACCCAAACCCTTATCCTAATTGGCTATATAGCTTGTACTAATCCACATAATTGCAGTGGAGAAAATCAAGACCGACAATATCTCGCCATTCTGTGCTTCTATTGCAAACAAAAACAAACGCCCTCCGAAAAGGATCTCACGATACCATCCCAACTAAAAATATATTCCTTTCTTGCATTTCTGTCACGGTCATCGGTGGTAGGGTGGACAGACTCCATGGGTTGCAAGTGTCTTCTGACTGCCACTTTGTGGTGGGAAGGACAGATGTCCTTTGTATGTCCCTGTCACCTGCTGTGGGAAAGGCAGACGCCTTCTGTATCGGTCACCTTACGGTAGGAGAAACATAACCCGTGGCCGAGAGGTCCAACCGGCTGACAGTCACCTTGAACATCTAAATGACGGGATCTGTGTGTCCGTGTTAGCATGTGGTGAGCATTGGATCACAGGTCACTTCTACTTCACTGTGGATGGAATGAATGGACATGCAAAACCTACTGCCCCTCACTGAATAGGAAGGCGCTTGGAATAGAAATGACACAATTCGCAGCTACAGGTCAGCCTTGGTGAAAATAAAAGGGAGCACATCTTTACTGAAAGTGTTAATGCACCATCTGAGCGAGATAAAAAACACACAGCCACAATATTAAAGGATACCCAGCTTGAATGTCGTTGGGCCCCATGTACATTTGCTAAAAATATTACATTCTCTTTTTAGATTATTTTGTTAAAAAGCAAAGTTTTTTAAGTAAATTCTTTCAACCAATGGTTGAAGGCATTAGGGACTAAAAGAGTTTTATGTAATGCTTCATTCTTTGAACCCCTTATGCACAAGTCCCTCACCCCTTGCTATTGGCTCTATCATTACTGGTGGGAAGAGGAGGGGGGATTCTCACTGTAGTGCGAGAAAGTTTAAGGGAACAATGTAATATTATTACCCACTGAAAGGGTCTATCATCTTAGCAGCCAGCAGATGAGATGCTTTGGCCCAAAGAATACATTAAATTACCCTTACTTAATGCCACTAAATATAAAGAAGCACGGACAGGTTGTCACAGGGAAGTCCAGTGACAACATGGACGTTCCCATAAGATGTTACATCAAAAAAGCCCAAAAAGAGAGTCTGCAGGGCAACATCTCGCAGGCCCCTCTACTCACTGAAGGCCGCAGTACATATTGTGCATCAAGATAGTCGCAGCCACAGCAGAAACCACTTCTCTTCTTTGGAAAGGAGCAACAAAATCAGAAGAGAATTTTATGGAAATTACAGCTGACTTAAGTCTTTCTGACTGTAGGGGACCAAAGATTTGCAATGCTTTGTTAGGCCGCGTCCATACTCCCCGCGACAGTGCTCGCAACATAAACAAAAGGCCATACCTCTGTGAGGCAAGCCATAGAGCGCGCACGATGAAGCGCGATTCCCGGGCAGACAAGATTTGATTTTGTCGCACGAAAGCCGGGCCACGTGAACGATTCAGCCAATCACGTCGCATCACGGGCACGCCTCCGACACGCCGCAGCGATGCCCCCTCCCCATCTCAAAGGCCTGTGAGGCAGGCGTCCGCCACACGCTCCGTCGCGTGCTCGCCTACAAGATCCGCGGCCTAAGAGGCCTGTGAGGTTTGGGAAGAAGAGACCAGAGAGGTTTGGATAGCTCTGTACTTGCTGCTGCACCTACAATTAAATGTTCTTGTTGTTTCGTTAAAAGCTTACACAGACTACATACAAATAAGCTACTCTTCTCCGTGAACAACATAACTAATGGGACCCGTTTCAGTACACTATGAGTGAGCACAGAGTTTGGGGAAAATAAGTTTCACTCCAAGGGGAAATTTGTCTCAAAAACACTAAAAAGCTATTTTTTGTAACATACATGTACAACTGTATTTGCTGGTTCTGTCTAAAGTGTGTCCAATTCGTGAACCCCAGGTAGAGCAAACCGCATTGAGAAACAGATGTGTGTGTAAACAGAAGGGTTTTCTTACTGACTCAGAGATCGGGGCTTTGGGACAGGCTGCAGCCGGTGACTGAAGGGAAAGTACTGTGGGATAGCCCGGCCTCTGTCTGAGGTTAACTTTTACAAACGTCTCTCTAAAAACATCTGTACACAGCTTCAGATCCACTTAGAAAGAAGAGATGAATGCTCAGGGTGACAGCGTATCACAAGACAGATGGATGGATGGCAGACTTTCCGTTATATGGGGACAGAAGTGTATGGCTTCCAGTCTGTACCTCACACAGCCGATGACTAACATGTCCCGCTCAGCACAGAATGACACAGGTGAAGATGGGACACCCAGGTCTGTCCCTCCCCAATGCAGGGTGACAGACTGACTGCAGGCCCCCCATCCCACCATATTATGACACACAGAAGGGACCTATGAAGCGTGCCCCCTCCCCAGTGACAATGGCAAAAAAAAAAGGATCTTATGACACGTTCATTCCTTCCCCTGCACATATGGACTGGGACATTAAAGCAGCACTTCAAACAAGATCCTACGTGTTTTTTTTTTTTTTTTATAAATAAATCAGTTCTGTACTATGAAAAAATACTTGTAGCATAAAAAAAAATTGGAATGTTTTAAAGACATTTTTAATGTTTCTAATGTAGGAAACATTTCTAAAGTGACAGCCCCCTCCCCTTCTAATAGGCTCTGGCCCGTGAGCCCCACCCTCTCTCTAGCAGCACAGAAATTGTATCTAATAACTTCCCAATCAATCATATTCCAGGACTACATTTCCCATAATGCTATGCAAGAACTGAGTTAAATAACCCAGAGCAAGCGATCAATTATAGGTGAACGGATCGATCTGCAGCTTAGCTAATCACTTGCCAGTGTGCAGATTGTATTGATGAACCTTTTGAATAGGAAAAAAAATATATATATAGATTGATCTGCAGCTTTAAAGCAGTGAAATTACTCTGAAACTACAGAGTAAGAGCTTGTATCAGTTCAGATTGAAGGAACAACCTAATGGCACTGCCTCTGCAGTGGGTAAACCTTTGGCAAATCAATGTCTCGCACACCTATAAAAAAAGATTGCAAGCACTAAGGCGCAGGAACCAGAGAGTGAAGTTATTTTGCACAGTACAACACTATACACGAGATGAAAACATATTACAAAACATTATTATTAAACACAAGACGCAACTCAGGAGAGGAGGTAATGCCAAAATGATGGGTCTTTCCAGATTGGTATCCTGTCCCTAGAAGCAGGTCAGGGAACAACCTACAATTGTGCCAGTTGATTGAATGTGTGTGCATGACCCCAATGCCGATTGCGCCTGGATGCACTAGGCACACACAGCCTCGCGTCCCCCCGTCACCAGATACACACCCGAAAGTGCGAGGAGAGCATAAAGCAAGTGCTTCCACTAACATTGCTGGCAAAACATCACAGCCTCAGAGTTTAAAAGGCACGTCCGGCACAGCTGACCGAGTGTAAATGTATTGTTCTGCTCAGACCGGTCTCTACTGGTGATAGCAAAATAAGAGAAGCTGTACGTGCTTAGCAGAGCATCTCAGGAGACAGACGATGAGCAGTACTACTGTATTATACCAACACACACACACACACACACACACACTTCATGCTAATCCTCCCCATAGACTTTAACATGCTGTAATGTATAATAATGCTACGATGTATATTAATGGCGAGTATCTCTATGCGCTGATAATGAACATGCTGCAGAGTACCATATACACCGACAATGAATATGCTGCAAACTCTCTCTATACACTTCTACCCAGATGATAATAAACATTCTGCACTGTATAATGATGCAAAGTATAGACGTCCGCCCCCATATAATGAACATGCTGCACTGTATAATGATGCAAAGTATAGACGTCCGCCCCCATATAATGAACATGCTGCACTGTATAATGATGCAAAGTATAGACGTCCGCCCCCATATAATGAACATGCTGCACTGTATAATGACGACAAGTATCTCTACACTTGGTTTGCATGACTGGTGTGTGCTTAGATTGTAAGCTGTTCAGGGCAGGGATTTCCTTTCTTATTGTCCGATTTTGTTGTTTGTTGCACTTATTGTATTACTATTCCCTGTACACTCTCTCTGTTGTAAAGCGCATAGTTCACTGTGGGCGCTATATAAATAAGTATATACATACATACATACAAAAGGCAGTTGCTTCTGAAGAGCAAACAGAGCTGTTCATATGAATGCGCTTTTCTCTCACTAAAACAAACAGACATGCAGACAATGGTTAGTACCAGGGCAGGAGATGCTTATGGGTTGAGGCATCAGCCTATCAACTGCAACAGGCCCCGCAAATGTAAACACAGGCATGCCATCTTTACACATCGCCTCACCTGGTGGGTTGGCACGACACTACCACCTGAATAAGTCCCATTCGGGCCAAATCTGTGCCATACATAAATATATCCTCAAACAGATAGCACATTTGTCCTATACCCTGGATAGAAAGAATGGCAGGGCCATATATGAATTATTCTTAATTACTACATGGTATAGCTGTGCCAAGTTTAAATACCGCCACATATCAATTAGCACTCATATGTAGATAACACCACTCGTCTATAAATTACCCCTCATGTAACCATGGCCATGCCACCCTTCAATACCCACTCATGTCTGGCATGGTCACACCAACTAATACTCAGACAGTATTTTGTCGTGGCCGAACAGAACATGCTACATAGAGATGTACAGCCACAGACGTTATTACCATTGTTAACGCAGCAAGTCATGTTTAAATTCTGCATGCATGAAGGCGACAACGCACGTGTTACCATTATTTCCAATGGCGCAACTGCCTGTAATAATGTGGTCGCCTTAAAATGCATAATATTGTCCGCTACACACGCATGTATATACTCACCGCAGCATAGGGGTCGTTGGGGCTGCAGAGGAGGTGGTGCAGGCCGTTGGGTTCGGCATCGCTGCCCACAAAGTCGTCTTCCGACTCCTCAAAGGAGGAGGCGGACGAGAGGCCAGAAGAGCTGGACAGCTTGCGGAGGAAGAGGGAGGGCACGGGGGAGCCCCCGCAGCCGCTGTCCGAGCAGGGGGACTCTGCATCACAGGGGAAACGCACGTCCAGGGACCGGCTGCTCTCAGAGGGTTGGGGGGACACGGGGAGGCAGTGGCTTGGGCTGGGATCCCGGGTGACGATGAGCCTGGGGATGGAGTAGTTGTGGGTGTCAGACACAGGCTCGCTTGGCGCCTCTTTCTCGCTCATGTAGTCTCGCAGCAGTTTGAACTCCAGCAATGGGGGGCCCCGCCTGCCCCGTGGTTTGTCTCTGGCAGACTCTCCACTCCGGTCTGTGCCGGCCAATGTCTCGGGGTCAGGAGGAGTGACTGTCAGTCGTAAGTGGGTCACCCCGAAATCCCCACTTGCTGCCACCTCATTTGAGCGGGGGAGGCAGTCAGAGGCTAGTGCCCAATGGTTGTCTCTCTTAGGCTGTGCTGTCTCTGAGCATTCTCTCCCATCCAACGTCACCCCGGAGAAGTCTAGCCCAGCAGTCCTAGCCCCACTGATGTCTCGCCTACTTTTTCCTGTCTCCTGTTCACACCTCTCTCGTCCGAACATGTCTCTTTCGGACACTTCGCCTCCAGCCTCCCCTCTCCCTGTTCTCTCTGGAGTCTCGCTTCTCTCCATACTCTCTTTTCTGGTATACTCAATGGAGTCTCTCCAGGGCTCCCTATTCCCCAAACTGTGCTCCCCACTGCCGCAGCCGTCCCTCCTGCGCTCCCCACTCCCGCAGCTGTCTCTTACACACCCCAAGCTGTTCTTCCCAGGCTCTTCAGTCCACAGTCTCTCTCTCCCAGGCATCTCCATCTCTGAGCCGCCCTTGGACAGATCTCTTCTGCTCCGCTCTCCCTGCCCATCCAGTCTCATGTCAGGCTGCACAGAGCGCAGTGCTGTGCACACTGTTGTCTTTCCTGTGCCTATACCAGCTGTGGTAAAATCTTCTGCCAGCCCTTGGGATGATGTGCCCAGCAATGTACCAGCAGCTCTGCTCTCTGTATCCGCAGGTATACAGGGCACCGTGCCCTGTATAGAGCCCACGTCTGTGCCCAGTGAGATACTCTGCACCTTTGCAGTGGGTGCTATACACAGCGCTTTACCATCGGGTGGTATATCATGGGTTTTGGCTCCTGTATCTGCAGGTATACTGTGCACTGTGCTCAGGGTCAGCGTTGTTGTAGTAGTGCCAGAGGATGATATACCCAGCGCTGTGCCTCCTTGTATACTTCTCTCTATACCAAGCTGCTGTATACTTTGTACTGTGCCTTCAGGTATAAGCCTGTCAGTGGCTGCCGGTGATATATCCGGTGCTGTGCTTGTTCCTGTCCTGTGGCACGCCTTGGCCGCGCTCCTGTGCTCCCCGGGCTGCCTCCGCCGGACACTCAGGCGCTTCTTCGTGACTCCGTGCTCGCACGGAGCCGCAGCCGATGCGCGATGCGAAGATCTTTGTCCCATCGCGGCCGCCGTGCGCGTTGCCTGGAGACTCTCTCCGCCTCCGGCAGGGGGAACGTCACGGCACGTTTCAGCCAATGACAAGGGAGCAACAGGATCGGGGAGGGAGTCTCCACGAGTGGGCGTGGCTACAAAAGGACAGAGCGTGTCAGGGAACTATTTTCAGTGGCGTATGGACAGGTACAGTTCTGTTATATCTGTGATCCTTCCGCGCTCCAGCTGTTCGGTAACAACAAATAGTCCCAATAAAAAATAGAAATGCCAGTATACCGCTGCCAGCTGCCGGGCTGTGTCGCTTTTATTCGTACATGGATCCTCTGTGGAAATGTAAAAAGTAGGCGGTTAGCGTAATAGAATTGACATATAGTTAAGAGGTTATGCAACAACGTTTCCTAGCTAAAGAATTGGTGCAAAAAAACAGCACCAGATTTATCAAGGGGATGAAGTCCCACTGCTGGAGCTGTCCCCCCCCCCCCTTATATGCTATAGGGAGACTATGGTGGTAACATATTTTGGACATGAGCTCACCTCTCCTACATAATGTATTATAAATACAGGTAGTCCTCCCTATCCAACGTGTCACTTTACAATGAATGGCATATCCAACGCTTTACAATGCCACCCTATGGGCTGTTTTTCGACGCCTGAATGCGTTATCCGACGCTCACCGCCACTGATTAACATGGGACTCACTTTACAGCGGTGTCACTATCCAGCTACCTCCAGAACGGGTCCCGCTGGATAACCGAGGACCGCCTGTATTACTGTTATTTATTCACTTCACTCACGTTATTAGATTCACTTTGTCGCCATTTATTACACTTTGTCAAAGCGCCGTTCAATACCACTTTGGGGTCTACAAATTATCAGGGACAGGCTCACAAAGTGCTGGGTTTATATCTTATGTAGCACAACCTCCTGATGACATACTATCAGGGACCGGTTCAGACAGTGCTGGGTGTATAATGTAGGGTATTTTTTATTATTAAAAAATAAATGTAAAAAAAATGACATTATGTGATGTAGGGTGAGCTCCGGACTACGGGTGAGCAGGGACAGGCTGAGGCACAGTTGTTGATATAAATAGGCTTATAAGATATCCATCCTACAGAGCTCTGCACAGTTTTCCAGATACAAGAGATGGAAAATGTTAAAGCAGAGATGTCTGAGCTTGCCCCTGTAATACATGGCCAGGTGGCTGGGTTTAGGCTAGAGTTACTCGAGTCAATAGATGTACCAGCTGTGACACAATGAAGTGCAATCTGCTGCAAAACAGCTGCATAGTGACTCACCGCCATGTCTACAACAACTGGGAAAGAGGTTTTTATAGGAATGACTAACTTCACTTTCCATGTGACACACAGTTTCAGAACCACTCCTGAGCCCCACGGCCTGCAGGGACAAAGTGACCGCCTGTGGCGGGTGAACTGTACAATCAAAGCTGCCATTCATGGTTGGTAAGAAAAATAAATATATCAATATTAATTAATATAATGATGCAGAGTATCTCTATAAAGTTTCACCCCAGATAATGAACCTGCTGCACCAGAGCCAGATTAAGACCCTGTGGGGCCCCTAGGCACCAAGACTTTTGGGACCTTTCCTGGAGGCAGCCCTCCTCCTCCAGTGTCGCGGTGCCATAATGTTGCGGCGTCATGTGACATCCCGTTGTCATGGCAACGTGTCACCATGTGCCGTCGGGTTGCCATGACAATGCAATACTGGAGGAGGAGGGCCGCTTCAGAGAAGGTAAGAGACACCCCTCTCACACACCTTACCTTGGGTGAGGTCCGGGGACTCGGCAGCTCCCTCCTCCGGTCGGGCGGAAGTTGGATTCTGGCACCGACAGGAGGAGGGGGAGTATGGCAGAGAGTGACCGCCGGGATGCTGCATGGGGAGCTGGGGGGCCACAGCACCTGCCCAACGCAACCTACAGAGGCCCCAAGGCAAGCAATGTCTTCATATTTAATGTATAACCCTGTTCACCTAATGTACCCAGGTATTTATAACCATGTATCTGTCATCATAACTCTCTGACCAGGACATACTTGAAAACGAGAGGTAACTCCCAATGTATTACTTTCTGGTAAACATTTTATAATTAAATACAAATAAATTAATGTGCCTAATGGGTAATCCGGCACTGTGCTGAACTGTATAATGATGATGAGTATCTGTATACACTTCCACCCCCCTAATAATGAACATGATGCGCTGCATAATAATGATGAGTATCTCAATACACTTCCACCCCCTGATAAAAACAATGCTGCTCTGTATAATGATGATGAGTATATCTGTACACTGATAACAAATACATGGCACTGTATAATGATGATGAGTATCTTAATACACTTCCAAATCCCTGTTGTCAACACCCTGTACTGTATAATTACATTGAGGGCCTTTATACACGAACAACACTGTGTGTGTGTGTGTGTGTGTGTGTGTACGCAGGTCCCCTGTGGTTCCCTATCTCCCGTTGTGGCTGTGGAGGTGCAGGGTGTGTAGGCGAGTGCCGGGTAGATGCGGTGGGGACTGGAGCGGCGATCTGGTCGCCAGAGGCTCCCGGTGGCTCCCCTTGCAGGGTGCCACCATATTTAGAGTTTGCGCGCATGCGCAACAGGGCTCAAGTTGCGGCGGCTATTAGGAGTTGGCGCACATGCGCAGTGCAGCTTGAGGACGGCCATTGCCCACTTAGCTCCGCGTGTGGAACTACAATACCCAGCAGTCCCAGGGGATGCAGAGATCAGGTCATGCAGAAGCAGCCAATAGGGCGATCAGATTGCCCTGCAGGCAAGAAGATAGATTTCGCGCTCTGAGACATGCCAGGCAGTTGGAGCTGGGACAGGAATGGGGTAGGTTGTGTGCAGGGTGTCTGTTGCCCCTGCACTAGGCCAGAGACCCCCCATAGGCCCCAGATACGCCCCGACTCCCCTCAGCTTGTGGTTGCTGCAGGGACAGGCCATAGATAAGGACGCCGCCCTGTGTCAGGGACACAGAAGGACGCTGCGCAGCAGTTGCGGCCTGTGGTCTGGGACCAGACCACCACCGCAAGGCCCAGAGGCTACCTTCACGGTGATATTATCCATGCCGGAATTCACCCCACATGGAGGCAGAAGCCATCGCGGACAACGCCGTTGGATCAGCGGATCCCTCACCTTTAGTCGGTGATACCAGGTGCTGGAGCATCTGGAAGGTATCAACATTCCACAAGTGCACCAACAGTACACACGGGTGTGGGCAGCGCTGTCACACACACTTTGGGTGGGTTGACTCTGTGGTCACCAGGGTGGTTGGGTGATGTGTTGTTTTAATTTATAGTTCACAAATAGGTGCACATTATTATGTTATATTTATATTAATATCACAACCCCTATATATTATTTTTTAGGTTTTATATATTTCACAATTGTTTCAACGTCATTTTGGTGCTACTTTCTACTTTTCCTTTGTTCTCATATATATATATATATATATATATATATATATATATATATATATATATCAAATAAAAAGATCACTTGTGAGCACATTCACATGTCTTAGACAGGTCTGCAACCCCGTCTTTCACCATTATCCCCAGCATACAGTGCTTCCACTGCAGCAAGGGATTCTGGGAAATAACATGCAAATGAGCACACCGTGTCACCTTTTGTCTGAAAACCATTTTTACATAGAACCCTAATGTAGCCATGCTGTAAAATGGCTGCAGTCATCTCTCCTGCTGACAGTAAGGCCTGGTAAGTTATGGGCATGCCAGCAGTAATTATGGAGGTTTGCCCTCACACCCTGGTGAGGTGCCCTATGTATGGATGGGAGTGGTCACAGGCTCTGACTCCACGGTTAGTGATGTCAGAGTTGTGTCAGCCCCAGAGGATACATAAGGCACAGCACTGATCAAAAGTGAGAGCGAGTTGGAAGTAGAGCGAGTTGGAAGTAGAGCGAGTTGGAAGTAGAGAGTAAGAGTGTGTTGCTGAGTTATGGAGTTAAGAAGCTGTTAGAAGGACAGTGTTGGAACTGTGACCAGGGACCTGGTCACAGGGAGATATCCCTGCGGGGATAGGGAATCCCTACATTAGGAGAACTATACCTTTCAAAGGGAAGTACGGTGAGCAATGGAGGGCTAAATTCACCCATTGTGGAGGGCAGCTGGCCCACCGTGCAAATAAAGATGTTCCTGTTAAAAGATACCCTCGTGTGTAAGTGTGGAGTGATTACGCAGGGGGCTGCACCACAGAGGAGTTCCTCACCAGGACCATCCACAAGCTCAAGCTGGGATCCTGATGAGGTGGAGGCGCTGCACTGGATCTAGGTAGGACTCAAGCACACTACCTCAGCTGCCTGTCTGGGTTGGCAATCCCCAACACAACATCATGCGGGAGACTCAGGAGTCCTGTTGCCAACAGGTGCACCACCAGACATCACACTGTAATGGGGACTGGTTAGACCACAGGGGCCAATATGAGATTGGGTGGGTCAGGCTAGTCCAGAAAACCCGTTACATTTGGAGGCGCTGCTGAGATAGACCTGTCAACAGGACAGGCTTTTGCTAGGTCACTTGGAAACAGGGAGAGTGTCTGCTGCCACTTTGTGCTGCGTTGGGACGGACCTAGGGGTAGTCAGGGGGCTGATGGCGTATTGTCAGTTCGCAGGGACGACCTAGGGGCCTGAAAGGAGTTGGGGGTTTGGAGCCGGGCTATAGCTGTCCTAGTCACCTTGAGGTAGTGCTAGTTGGTAGGATGCCAGAAGGGATAGCCTGCTAACGTGGTCAGGAATCCTGGAGAGGGTCTGCGCTAGGCTAACCAAGATAGGTAGACGCCCAAGTACTGCATGGAAGCCCCAGAGTACTGTAGCCCATTCCAGACCACTTACCGTAGGGAGCACAAACTGTGAGGAAGGAGATACAGCAGACACTGAGAGAGTGAGCCTAGCCTGAGGTAGTGCATACACGAGTCCAGCCTACATTAGGTACACATGGTGGTGCATCAGGGAAATCTTTATTGTGCTGGTGTGATGGCTGCCCCGCAGAGAGGAGCCCCATGTACAATCAGGACAAACCAAAGATGAATACAGCGACCGCAAGAATGGAGGATCCGCGCAGTGTGGATAGTCCAAATTTGCGACCGAAGGCTGATGGGGAGAGCACACCTGGCGTGCGTCCCACTGAAGAACAAGCTGTTGTCGACATGTCTGTCACAAGCCTGCTATGGAGTGGAGTAAAAGCCGTGGCTGCCCCGTTCTGGTCCTGCCTAGGACAACGAGGCGCTACCCTGGAGGACTGTGTTGAGGACATTGTTATAACAGGAGGAGAACACAGTGAGAGTGACTGTCAGTCGGCATACAAACATATGAACGCTACCTCATTCATTGACCAGACTGACAGTGCTACCCAAAATGGCGGCTCCCGCTTCCCTGGGAGACCGCGTGGGCCGATGGCAGACTATTCTGCAAATGCACAAGTTACAAAGAATTGGCCAGAAGCGGCGCCAACAGGAGAGCCCCGCCCGCATGGGGGGTATGGCGCGAAAGCTGTGGCCGCGCCTTCATGGACAGTAAATCACTCAGCCCCAGTGCTGAGTCAACCGATTAGTCTATGGGACCCTCCCCTAATATCAACCAGGAGGAGTGGTTTCCAGCTATGCCCCGTGGGTATGAATCCCGCGGGCCCAGGAACTGGTGCGCTGACGGCACAATTACCAGAGGTAGTTCCGGCAGCTGAAATCGTGTGTAAAAAAGAAGGATACTTTGCACGCAAGGCAGCTGAAAGAAAACGGCTGGAATTGGCGGCAAAAGAGGGACCCCACCCTGTTGGGGATAAGGGCGCGAAAGCTGTGGCCGCGCCCTCTAGGACTGAAAGAGGTGCGGCCTCAATTAAAGGACATCCTATTCCCTTGTGGGACCCGCCCATAATCGCTACACTTGGGGGCGGATTCCAATTGTGTCAGATGAGGGCGGAGCTGAACCAAGGAGTGGCTGATCACCCAACCCCTGTTGGTCACTCACGCGGAACCAGCTTCCAGAACAGACCAGTGTTAAAAGTGGCTCCCACCAAGACAATGGCCTGCTCCCCAGACATGAACCGGATGGTATCGACTCAACCCTACGCAGTACCAGGGGGGGTACTAGGGATCCGTGTAGGGGACGCGGAGACAGTAGTGGGCCTCTGCCTGCAATGCAGACTGCCCGGCGACACCATGGGCACGGCGGCGCGCTGTCCCCAGTGTGGCACACAATACCTGTGGCCGATGCCCACGTTTGTGCCCATTCAGACCAATGACCCAGGGGGGAATTCGGCTAGGCTGTCCGCCGAGTCCCCCGGTGCACTATGGACCAAGGGTGCGGATCCAGAAGAGCGTGAAGTGATCGGTCAGGCTACTGACCGAGAGAAAAGAAGGCGGTCGCCGCGTTCGGCGACCCCAAGTACCCTTAGTGCGGATCCCTCGGACGAGGGGCCTAAGGAGTTAACCAGTACCTTAGTCTGGCCGGTGGCGGTGTCCTGTGGAGGGAATGGAATAAAAAGACCACTTACCGGAAGTGACAGCGGACGGAGCCGGGTGTCACCGGTGGAGCAGAGACCGGAGAGGCGGAGCCCAGCTGTTCTCGGGACCGGCGGGTCCAGTGGCAACGGGCGATCCACGCCCAACCTGCGGACTGGTAAGGATAGTCCTTGTCCTTGCCAGGCTCCGATACCACCGCTAGAGGAGGAGAGGCCGTGCCAGGCCAGGACGGCGCACGTGGGCGCAGGCGGACTTCCGGACATAATCGTGGAGGAAGAGATCCCGCATGGGGGTCCATCCCAAGATGGCAGCGTATCCGACTCCAGCGATGACGGCGTTTCCGGCGGAGGTGGCGGAACCAGCGGAAGTAGAGGACACGCGTCTCAGCGATCGGGTGGTGGTTCCCGATCGACTAAAAAGACCCGGAGTAAGCGGCGGACAGAGAAGGGTGAGACGCAACCGGCGATACCACTGTCCAGTGGTACAGGACAATCTGATGACGGCGAACGGGTCGGAACTCCGCGGCTGCCAACTGCATACCCCTACGCCCAACCCCACGCCCTAGATAATGCCCCTGTCCCAGTCACCTGTTCCTCGGGGATCATCATCCAGTTTGGGGGTGTCGGAAGGGTCCTTGGGGGTTGGTGAGAACCGGACTGGGGAGAGACTGGGCAGCTTTGCTTCTGAGGGTGGGTCCAGGGGAGGAGGACAATTGGGACAAGTATCGAAGTCCCGGTGGGTGCCTGAAGAGGCGGATGTACCTTCTGGGGAGGCCTCAAAGCATGAGAGGTGGTCCAGGCCCCGTTCCGCAGGGACCTCTGGGGTATGTTCCTGGGGGGGTACCGATGAAGGAGACTCTCAAGAGTCTGGGCCCGAGAAGCCTAGGGAGACCCGTTGGTGGGCGCCCTTATTTGAGGGGTACGTGGGGTGGATGGACCGCACGCGGTTCTTGTTAGAGATGGATGACATCGTGGACTACTGGTGGGCTAAAGGGAAGTTCACGCCCGCCGAAAGGAAAAAGGAGATGCAATTCAGGTGGTTCATGATAGGCAGGAATTAAATAGAACTCATGGGCCCTGACATATTGTCCGACCCTGTAGACCCAGATGAGCCCCTGTCCTGGGTATTATCAGGGAGAGCGGGGAACGCCAACCTAACTAGGAGTAGTCGGGCTGAAAGGGCGATCACTGCAAAATATAAGTACTCCCATGGGTTGGAGTACCCGTACGTCCCTGAACCCCTCATGCAGGAGATTGAGGATAACAGGGACCAGTGGTTAAGGGAGACCATAGAGGAGTACATGGTCAACAAGGGGGGAGCCATTACTGGTAGTAAGGCAGAAGAAAGGATTGAGCACCTGATAAGGGTATGGAGTATCGGGCGAAGTGTGTACAAACATAAAGTAATGTACCGGCCTGAGAGGGGTCTGCCGCGCACTTACAGTGTGACGGTACTGGACATGGGGGGTTGGGAGGTGAAGAAACCCGATCCCCGACACTACTATTAGGAGGTACTGGGTAGCATTACGCGGGTTCGTGGCTGCTGGTCAGGGCGTGCTTGGCGCAATGTGACTTGTTGTTTTATTATGCTAATACTAATAATGTGTTCCATTTTACAGTGCTTCCTGGGGAAAGGTATTCAAATTTAGGTCCCAGCCGGGGACGGTGGGATTCACCAGGGGGAGAATGTAGCCCGCTGTAAAATGGCTGCAGTCATCTCTCCTGCTGACAGTAAGGCCTGGTAAGTTATGGGCATGCCAGCAGTAATTATGGAGGTTTGCCCTCACACCCTGGTGAGGTGCCCTATGTATGGATGGGAGTGGTCACAGGCTCTGACTCCACGGTTAGTGATGTCAGAGTTGTGTCAGCCCCAGAGGATACATAAGGCACAGCACTGATCAAAAGTGAGAGCGAGTTGGAAGTAGAGCGAGTTGGAAGTAGAGCGAGTTGGAAGTAGAGAGTAAGAGTGTGTTGCTGAGTTATGGAGTTAAGAAGCTGTTAGAAGGACAGTGTTGGAACTGTGACCAGGGACCTGGTCACAGGGAGATATCCCTGCGGGGATAGGGAATCCCTACATTAGGAGAACTATACCTTTCAAAGGGAAGTACGGTGAGCAATGGAGGGCTAAATTCACCCATTGTGGAGGGCAGCTGGCCCACCGTGCAAATAAAGATGTTCCTGTTAAAAGATACCCTCGTGTGTAAGTGTGGAGTGATTACGCAGGGGGCTGCACCACAGAGGAGTTCCTCACCAGGACCATCCACAAGCTCAAGCTGGGATCCTGATGAGGTGGAGGTGCTGCACTGGATCTAGGTAGGACTCAAGCACACTACCTCAGCTGCCTGTCTGGGTTGGCAATCCCCAACACAACATCATGCGGGAGACTCAGGAGTCCTGTTGCCAACAGGTGCACCACCAGACATCACACTGTAATGGGGACTGGTTAGACCACAGGGGCCAATATGAGATTGGGTGGGTCAGGCTAGTCCAGAAAACCCGTTACACTTATAAGCTAATGCTTGCTGTTAACGCAGCTTTTAAGCACAGCATGGGATTATATGCAAAGCCAGAGAAACCACTCACAGACATGTTTCAATTTTGATGGGTCTCATCAGTGTGAGGTTGGTTGTACTGGCTTTGCCATTTTCACGGCTGTAGGATTTACTATACACATTTTATGGTTTCACCCACCATAACGTAAAATGTGTATGGTAAATCCTACAGCTAGGCCAGGGGATAATGGGGAAGGGCAGGGTTGCTGACCTGTCTAAGACATGTGAATGTGCTCACAAATTATCTTTTTATTTGCTATATGCCAATGGTGGAGGTTTCTTGTCGCCTTTTTCACTCACCATAATTTAAAATTTGTAATATATATATATATATACACATACACACACACACACACAAGGCTCGACAAATGCACTTGCCCCCTCGCCAGGGGTGAGTGCATTTTACCCGCTGGCGAGACTTTTCGGCGGCGTGATTTAGCTTCTCCCGGCATTCTCCTGCTTCTCCCCCTTCATCTCCCAGTATTCTCCTGCAACTGCCGGGAGTTGAAGGGGAGAAGCAGGAAAATGCCGGGACCCGCTGCAGAACGCCGCCGGTAAGTGTCGCCAGCGGGTAAAATGAGGGTGATTAAAGAGGGGGGGGGGGGGCGAGTGGCTCTTTTTATAATTTGTCGAGCCTAATATATATATATACACATACACACACACGCGCATATATACTGGGTCCCGTGAAAGCTGTCTGCTGTCCCATATTACATTTGCTTTATCCAGCACATAGATTCCCTTAAAAGGCACATACCAGCTGAGTGCGCAGCCGTATCTTTGATGAATGAATATATATATATATATAAATGTTTTACCAGGAAGTAATATATTGAGAGTTACCTCTCGTTTTCAAGTATGTCATACATGTGACACTGCACAGTAATTCCAGAGTTTCCCTGGGTAAATAACACATGTGACAAAGTATAATTACAATGAGCATCACTCGGTCACTGTAATAATATGTGACTCGGAGGTCCTGTTTATTATTTCCTCACCCCTGTCCTGTTCAGTTGAGTTCAGTCATACTCTTTAACGCATCACTTCCTCCCTATTCAGTACATGATGAAATGATGAAACACGGTGGCCTCCTAATTTCCCCACCCCACATTTATTATTTTTATCATGAATGTTTCCGTATGTCTAAAAAAATGTTAACGAACGTGATTTATAATGATGCTGAGTACCTTTTGTACATTTCCACCCAGGCTGGCCTAGGGGCAAGGCTGTTGCCTTGGGTTTGTGCTTTTGAGGGGGCCCCACACTTTCGGGGGCTGCTCTCCCCAAGGTCGGTGCGTGTGTTATGTGTGTGTGTGTTGGGGGGGGGGGGTCTTACCTTTTTCGGAGCTGCAAAGTCACCCCTTCTCCTGTAGCGTCGTGTTGTCATGGCGACCCGATGTCACATGACGACGCCTTGCCATGACAACGTGACGTCACATACCGCCGTGACGTAATGACGTCGCCACGGTGACAGAGGAGGGGCCCCGCAAGAGGTAAGGCTGGCCCTGCAATCTGCACTGTATAATGCTGCTGTGTATCTCTATACACTTCCACGCTTTAATACTGAACAAGCTGCACTGTATAATGATGGGAGTATCTCTATACACTCCTAGCCCCCTGATAATGAACATTTTGCCTTTGCTTATGCCTACAATTCCCCTTCCATTGTCATGTGGCTCAGCTCAAATTAGCTCCTGCTGACCCTTGTTAAAAATAGAGTCACCCCATAAACCACAGCAAAGATCACCCACAGATGGTTCTATTTCTAGCATGAGACAAGAGGGTATTAGGGTAGACTTCAGCTCGCTGCACCAGCATCGATGTAATTCAGGGCTCAGTGACTAAGTCAGGCATCATGCATTGAGCTAGGCAATAACAATGCACTTTCTGATTACCCAGCGAAACCAAAGTGTGTCACTGTGTTCCAAAAACAGCTGAGCCACATTGTTAACCCCCAAGATCCTGATCAGACCTGCAATTGTTGTTACCACCAGCATCATTCCTATAATGCCAACATATTCCGCAGCACAATATGGGTGTGAAGATAATGACACTATCATACTCTGATATGTTAGCTAGGGAGGGCGTCTGTTTCCCCGCGCTGGAGAAGATTATAGTCCCATTCACTTGAGGGGGGGCTGACCTATTCTCCAGCTCTGGGAAACAACGTCACTGTTTTCTTAACAAGGGGCAGAAGAGACACAGCATGTGTTAGATCTCTACAGAACATACCAGTCTTTGCTGCAGTTTTGCTAATAGATGACCCTGCCTCCCACACCGTGTTATCTGTTACAATAGTGGCACAGAAGAACATAAGGGATGTTTCTTTGTTTGCATCAGATTTATCAAAGAGAAATGTCAGACTGTTTTCTATGTGATGTTTTTCTAGGATACATTTGGTGCATTCGTTTACCCCAGAATTGCAACAAATGTCCACGTAGTGTAGACATGAACAATAGACCTGTGAGGCTTGGAAAGTTCTGAACACATGAAGAAGAGACCTGTAAGGCTTGGAAAGTTCTGAACACATGAAGAAGAGACCTGTGAGGCTTGGAAAGTTCTGAACACATGAAGAAGAGACCTGTGACATTTGGAATGTTCTGTACAAGTGAAGAAGAGACCTGTGAGGCTTGGAATGTTCTGTACATGAGAAGAAGAGACCTGTGAGGTTTGCAAGCTCTGTGCACGTGAAAGAAGAGACCTGTGAGGTTTGCAAAGCTCTGTGCACGTGCAAGAAGAGACCCGTGAGGTTTTCAAAGCTCTGTACACATGAACAAATTACCTGTGAGATGTGGGAAGCTCTTTTTAGACTATCATTTGAATTGATGACGCCCCATGCAAGTCCATTAAAATGTATCAAAACCAAGAAACAGATGCACACCCCAAATAAATGCTGAGACATGATCCCTTTGTAAACTATGTTTCCTGGAGACTGCTGAGGAAAAGACAGGGATTTGAGCAATGACGGAAATTACATTGGTAAAGTCTTATGGGTGAAGAACACATGTTCAGATAAAGAACATGAGTCAGAGGGAGATGGTTGTGAAACATGAGGATACAAGCAGTCATTTCTAGATCATACTAGCGGTAAACTTCCTGGTTTTGGTGTCACAGGATTTGGATTCATGTATAGGTGAAAGATGTGCAATCTATGCATATTTAACCCTGGTATTGTGGAGAGAAAATAGCAAGTCCAAGGGTTAAATATGACATAAGCAGTTGCAGTTCATTTACAATTGTCTGAAAAAGCTTTTTAGGTGTCGTCTTTAACTCTTTTTATGCTGGAGATCCCAGCAATGAGTTGAACACATGAAGAAGAGACCTGTGAGGTCTGCAAAGCTCTGTACCTGTGAGCAAGAGACCTATGAGGGTTGGAAAGCTCTGTACATGTGAAGAAAAGATCTGTGAGGTTTGCAAAGCTCTGTACACATGAAGAAGAGTCTTGTGATGTTTGGAAAGCTCTGTACATGTGAAGAAGAGATCTGTGAGGTTTGCAAAGCTCTGTACATGTGAAGAAGAGATCAGTGGATTTTGAAAACGAGAGGTATCTCTCAATGTATTACTTCCTGGTAAAACATTTTTATAAATAAATAAATGCACTATAATTTCATATATAATGTCCCATGTATTCCATCAAAATGTATCACAACCTGATAAAGGAAGAAGGAATGGCTCAGTGAGTAAACCACGACACTGAGTTTGAATTATGGGACCCTGGTTCAATTCCTAGTGTCAGCTCCTTGGGACTTTTGTCACTTTATCTCCCTGTGCCTCAGGCACCAAAAACATAGGTAAACTCATCATGGTAGGGACTGTGTCTGTAACAACCCAATGTGCTGCGTACCGCGCGCTATACCGTAATGGTGAAGCTCTGAGTCCCATTGGGAGAAAAGCGATATATATGAAATAAAGTTATTATACATCACGGATTTTCACAGATTAGTTTGTGATAAAGATAAAAGCACAATGAGAAGCAAAATCATATTGGATTTTAGATGTGATGTTATTGAAAGGCAGTTGTGACTTTTTGAACCCCTCTATATTGCAGGCCTCTCTAGCAGTGACAGGTTGGTTGCGAATGGACGTCTGGCTCTGTAAATAACACAAGTTTTCATTGTCTCACTTGAAGCTGCTTTCATTTTCCCGTTTGTGCCTCTACACACTCACAGGAAAAATCAAAATTTCACCCCCTCCTGCGTGGGCGGGAAGAAAGGGGGAATTCAGACCCAAGACTTGCAGACAGACGCACAGTGTGAGGCACAGCACACCCCTTCCTAGCTTCGTGTGCAACTTACAAAGCACAGGCTTTACATCAAGTTGATACTGTACTTTGTTCCTGATGCCGACATGTTGTGTGACTTGGAAAGAGGGGAATTCGTGGTGACACAAAGTGTTAAATGAAAAACTACTTTCTCTAGCATTTGTCACAGGGACATGTAAACAGGAGGAGCTCCTATGCATCGGGTCGGCGGTGTCACGTTTAGGTGATGCAGTGACACAGATACAAAAGGGATTTAGGGCCATTTTTACTAAATGGTGCCATTCCACCTGGCCCCTTTCAATGCTGGCAGGCGCCTGGTAGCCTATGCACGTGAAAGTGTCTCCTGGTGCCGGAAGGTGTGTTATTGGATAGTAAGTATGGGCCCCAGTTTGTCTCAGACACTGAAGGAGATTACATAGAATAATAGGGGCCCAGTCTGTTCCTGCCACGGCAGAGTGACACAGACAAAAAGGGCCTATTCCCAATCATTGCTGCCCTGCCACTTGTAGAAGCCTTAGTGGTGTCATACGCTGCTTTCAAATTGGACACCAGTTGGGAAGAAGTAGAGACCAGTTATTTTATTATTGTCCAGCTGTCCCAGTGCAAGAAGGGTTACGGTTCTACACGGGAGGACTGGCAGATACCTCCTAATACAGCTCGATGCTGCCACCCCCCTGTGCTGTCACGGAACTGCAGCCGGGTGCACCGCGCACGGAACAGTGCCATTATACAGGCACTAGATAAAAGAAAGTGTCAAGGACTAAGGCAGGGGTGTTCCACTCCAGTCCTGCAGCCCAGGGTCACCGATTAGGGGGGAGTGTCCCAGGCCCGGTGGCTGCGGGGGGCCTGGCTGGCTGGCGCTGGAAGTTGGGCTTGGGCTAACTTCTGCACCCTGCTACCGTGCGGCCAGGCCTCTGGTTGCCGCCGCCTGGTCCCCGGCTCTCCCCAGCTGCTGCCTCTTGTCACGCCGAGCCTCTCTCTCCCCAGCTGCTGCCTCTTGTCACGCCGAGCCTCTCTCTCCCCAGCTGCTGCCTCTTGTCACGCCGAGCCTCTCTCTCCCCAGCTGCTGCCTCTTGTCACGCCGAGCCTCTCTCTCCCCAGCTGCTGCCTCTTGTCACGCCGAGCCTCTCTCTCCCCAGCTGCTGCCTCTTGTCACGCCGAGCCTCTCTCTCTCCAGCTGGTGTGTGCCGGAATCTGAGCCTGACTTCCGGGTGCACCCAGCTTCCGGCACGCACCCGTTGGAGAGAGGAGGGCGTGGGAATTGGCAGCAGCTGAGGAGAGCCGGTGCCCGGTGGTGGCAACCAGAGACTGGGCCCAGCTGCCGGGCCTGTGGTTGCTGCCGCCAGACCCCAGCTCCCGGCTCTCCTCACCTGCTGCCTCTTCCCACTCTCCAACCTGGGTGCACCCGAAAGTCAGGCTCGGCTTCCGGCGCGCACCGTCACCAGAGAGAGGCCCGGTGTGGGACAAGGCAGCAGCAGCTGGGGAAAGCTGGGGCCCGGCAGCAGGGGCAAGCAGAGGTTGGGGGTGGTAAGTGTATTTCAGGGGGGTAAGTGTATTTGTCGGGGGGTGTAAGTGTATTTATGGAGGGGAGTGACGGGGATGTAGTGGTGTCTGTATTTGAGAGGGTAGTTTTGTATTGAGAGGGGGTATTGTGTGTGTATTGGGGGAGGGGGGGTTGTGTGTGTATTGTGGGGGGGGGGGTTGTGTTGGCAGTGTGGGAGTTGGAATTGTGTGGCCATTGGGGGGAATTGTGTGTGTGTGGCCAGGGGAGGAGGGGGAAATGAGTGTGGGGAAAGGGGGGGTTGAGTGAGAGGGGGTAATTGAGGGAGAGCGGTAGGTCAGTAATAACAGGTCAGGTTGTAAGGATATCCCATCTTCAGCACAGGTGGTTCAGTCAGAGGCTCAGTCAAAGACTGTCGAGCCACCTGTGCTGAAGCAGGGAATGATTGAGCCACCTACGCTGAAGCTGGGACTGATTGAGCCACCTGTGGTGAAGCAGGGATATCTTGAAAACCTGACCTTTTGGCGGGGCTTGAGGACTTAAATTGAGTGCCCCTGACTTAAGAGTTAATAATGTACACGTACTACCTTAGGCCTGGGACATAGTAGAGTAGGCTGTGCTGAGCCGTGCTGAGCAGATGCACTTACCCCCTGCATCTGTCATCAGCGCGGCTTTAGCAGCCGCTTCCGCATGCGTGCGGAGGCTGAGAACATTTCAGCAGACAGGCAAATTTAAAATTTGCCGCTCAGGGAAGCGGAGTAGCGGTCACGTGACCGCTCACATCCAATGGGAGCGAGGGAATAGCCCCGCCGCCCGCCCCCAAAGCGCGCTCACTGCCTCGCCTGCCAGGACACAAAAAAGATCCAGTTTGAGCAGGCGATGCAGAGCAGGAGCGCGGATCAGCGCGGCCCGAGGCACCATGCCCAAGGCCTTGGGCACAGTTACTTTGCATAGGGTCACACAGCATTGTGCCCCCAAGAAAGCTTATAAACTCTATGTTGGCACACGAGACCAAACAAAAATGAATTGAATAGGCTTTGCTCACATAGCATTGTGAAACCTTGTCCCAAAAGCTTACAGTCTAACTGTGATACCCAAAGTATAACGTAACTCTGCCTTTGGTCACAGAAGTAGATCCAATCCCAAATGTGTATATCAGTCTAGATCAGGGGGGAGCAAACTTTTTTCCCTGCGCCCCCCTGCCGGCGGTCCCCTCACTCCTGCGCCCCCCCAACCCCCCACTTACCTGTGCTCCGGCGTCATGACGTCACGTTGCTACAGCAACGTGACGTCACATGACCTTGCGGCGTCATTTTGATGCCGCTTTGCCATGGCGACGCAGGAAGGAAGCCGGGTAAGTTAGGTTTACAGAGGCCCTGCAGCTCCCCCGGCACTTAATTTAAGTGCCTTCGGGAAGCGTGCGGAGCCTCTGTAAACCCCGCGCCCCCCGTCGGCAGTCTCGCGCCCCCCCTGGGGGTCGCGCCCCCCAGTTTGCGCACCGCTGGTCTAGATTGCAAACTCTCAGCAGCCCTCACTACCTCTTTGTATCTGTGTGTAACTGTTTGTCCTTGTGTATTTGTATGTAACTGTTTATGTAGAAACCCATTGTACCGCCATTGTACCTCGCTGCGGAATAAGTTGGCACTTTACGAATAAACGATAGTAATACAGTGAAGCAGTTTCTGCTCGGCAGGGAAACCTCTGTGTCCATGGCCGTGTGCGCCCGTCAGCCGAGAGATCTGTGCACTACAGATCCTCGCGACGAGGAGGCGTGGCCGATGACGTCACAGAGCTGGTTGGCCCTCATTGGGTGAACCACTCACGTGACCCGGCCGTCACGAGACAAAGTCAAAAAACGCTGTCTCGCGAAAAACAAACCGTGGTGACGCACGCACGCGCACTGTGGATGTTCCCATAGACCTCAATGTGTTTGATCGCGCCATGCGTGCAATCTCCCGCCCAGTCGCACTCAGCATGGACGCGGCCTAACACGGAGAAGTCACTTCACTGCATATTGAACAAGGTCATTAGAGACTCAGGATGGGGAAACCTCTTGATGCGTTTAATGACATTATATAGTCTCGGTTTACCATAGAGTTTTAAACAGCACATGTTATAACACACATGCTACTTAATGGATTAAGCGTCCAAACCTGTAGTTTAATCCTCTTAAAGCAAACTTAATTGTAAAGTGTACAGTGCCTGTGAAAATAATACAGGAGGCTTCCTGGGACCTTTTCAACAATGGGAATTATGGATATGAAGCTAATAAAGACACATACACACGATCAAGCTGTTTTATCCATCTAGCATCTCCCTCTTTAATGTATGTTACAATGAAAAGAAAATCGGACGCATTTCAAGCGACATCATTCTGTTATAAATGGGGTTAGATATCAGACTCCCAGCTCCAAAACTCAGTTACCAACAGTCTCACATGTTACCAGGAGGATCTCTAATTTGTAGGGAATATCCCGCCTGCCTTTCCCCTGTGTGTGTGTGTCACCTTGTGATTTGGGGAGTGGCAATAGGAGAAGTCAGAGGGAGCGGTTATAGGGGGCAATATGAGGAGTCATAAGGAACAATAGGAGGAGTTCGAGCACGCAGTTATATGGGGCAATAGGAAGAGTTATAGGGGATCAGTTATAGCAGGGGTGTGCAAACCTTTCAGTTCGCGCGCCCCCTGTTTGCACTCCCCCCCTGCCTGCGCCCCCCTCCTTACCTGCTCTGGGGCTCTGCGGTGTCATATGTCATGTGACCCGTTGCCATTTGACGCCGCGTTGTCGCAGAAGAGCCGGCTGAGTGCAGGTAAGTGAGTTGCAGAGGCCTCACGCCTCCCCCAGCATTTCATTTTAATGCCTCGGTGAAGAGTGCGAGGCTCTAAAACTGCCCGCCCCCCCATGAAAATCCCCAGTTTGCGCCCCCCTTAGTTATATGGAGCAATAGGGGGAGTTATAGGGAGCGGTTATATGGAGCAATAGGAGGAGTTATAGGGAGCGGTTATATGGAGCAATAGGAGGAGTTATAAGGAGCGGTTATATTGAGCATTAGGAGGAGTTATAGGGAGCGGTTATATGGAGCAATATGAGGAGTTATAGGGAGCGGTTATATTGAGCATTAGGAGGAGTTATAGGGAGGGGTTATGCCGCCTGCACTAAAACACACCCCTACAAATCATCCTCACACATTCTCTTTCTGTCCATGCTTCTCCTCCTTGCTTCTGGGGATATCTCTCCCAATCCTGGTCCCTGCCTTATTTCTACTTGCTCTCGTCCTCTCCTTCCACATGCAACTTCTACTCCTTCTGGTGTCAACCCCTCTAACCTCATACCCATCCCCTGCCACCCTCCCTCCTCTCTCCCTTTCTCCTGTGCCCTTTGGAATGCTCGCTCCCTCTCTAACAAGTTCCTCTCTGTACATGACTTCTTTCTCTCTCACTCCCTGCTTCTCTTTGCTATAACTGAGACCTGGCTCACTCAGTCTGACTCTGCTCTGGAAGCTGCCCTCTCCTATGGTGGCCTTTCCTTCTCCCACACTCCACGCCCTGGTGGCAGGGGTGGAGGCGTGGGGCTCCTGCTCTCCTCTCTCTGCCATTACAGAACAGTTTCTATTCCCCCCTCTCTTGCTTTTCCCTCCTTCGAGGCTCACACAGTCCAGATCTTCTCTCCTCTCCCGGTCCATGTGGCGGTCATCTATCGCCCACCTTCCTCTACTCATCCCCCTTCTGCCTTTCTCTCTCACTTTGAATCCTGGCTCTCTTTCTTTCTCTCCTCAGACTCCCCTGTTCTTCTCCTTGGGGACTTCAACTGCCACATTGATGACCCCTCTCTCCCTTGAGCTTCCCGCTTTCTTTCTCTAACCTCTTCTTTTGGCCTTCAACAGTGGACTGCAGCCAGCACCCACAAGGATGGCCACTACTTAGACCTGGTTTTCACTAAAAACTTCTCTCTCTCCGACTTCTCCATTTCCCCTTTTCCTCTCTCCGACCATCACCTCATCTCATTTTCTCTCTCTCGCTTCTCTCCATCTCCATCTCGCCCTCGTTTTTGCAGAAACCTGCGCTCTATTAACCTACCAGCTCTTGATTCCACTTTACGCTCTTCCCTCTCCTCTCTCAGTTCTGCTTCAGACCCTGACAACCTGGTCAGGAACTACAACTCTGCCTTATCTTCCTCTCTTGATCTTCATGCCCCACTTTCTCTCTGCCGTCCTCGCCCTTCTAACCCCAGACCCTGGCTAAACTCCCACACACGCATGCTGCGTTCCTCCACTCGTTCCTCTGAACGCCTCTGGAGGAAATCTCATACGCTCGCAGACTTCATTCACTACAAATTTATGCTATCCTGTTTCAACTCTGCCCTCTTTCAGGCTAAACAAACCTACTTTTCATCACTAATCAACACACACAAGTCTAACCCACGCCGTCTCTTTTCTGTCTTTGACTCTCTACTCAGACCACCCTCAGCTGCCTCCTCTTCTTCCTCCATCTCACCTCAGGACTTTGCTGACTTTTTTAAGAAAAAGGTGGAGTCCATACGGCAGAACATCCCATCTGTTGCCTCCTCCCATCCCACAATGCTTCCCAACTCTCCTCCTGTCTTTCTTGACTCTTTTTCTGCTATCTCGAAGGAGGATGTATCACTGCTGATCTCCTCTTCTCCCTCTACCACTTGCCCTCTTGATCCCATTCCCTCCCATCTCCTAAAACCTCTTGCTCCTTCTATAATCCCTATGCTCACACAGATCTTTAACTCTTCCCTCTACTCTGGTACCTTTCCTTCATCCTTCAAGCATGCAACCGTTATACCATTACTCAAAAACAGCAAGCTTGACCCTACCTGTCCTAACTATCGACCTGTCTCCCTCCTGCCTTTTGCCTCCAAACTCCTTGAACGTCTTGTATTCTCTCGATTGCTACACTTTCTCAACACCTATTCTGTACTAGACCCTCTACAATCTGGCTTCCGCACTGCTCACTCTACTGAAACAGCCCTCACTAAAATAACTGACGACCTCCACGCTGCCAAAGACAGAGGTCATTACACTCTGCTCATATTACTCGACCTCTCTGCAGCATTCGACACCGTGGACCACCCTCTTCTCCTTCACATTCTCCATACTCTTGGTATTCGGAAAAAAAGCTTTATCCTGGATCTCCTCTTACCTCTCCCATCGTACCTTCAGTGTCTCTTTTGCTAACACCTCCTCCTCCTCTATTGATCTCTCTGTGGGGGTACCCCAGGGCTCTGTTCTGGGACCCCTTCTCTTTTCTCTCTACACACTCTCTCTAGGTGACCTAATCACATCTTTTGGGTTTAAATATCACCTCTATGCTGACGACACACAAATTTACCTTTCAACCCCTGACCTTACACCTGCTATACAGACCAAAGTTTCTGAATGCCTCTCTGGAATATCATCCTGGATGGCCATCCGCCTACTGAAACTTAACATGGCAAAAACAGAGCTCCTTATACTACCTCCCAAACCTGGCCCTACTACATCCTTCCACATTGCTATTGGAAATACGATCATTCACCCAGTAGCCCAAGCACGCTGCCTAGGGGTCACACTTGATTCCTCTCTCTCATTCTCCTCTCATATTCAAAACGTTTCTAAAACTTGTCGCTTTTTCCTCCGCAATATCACAAAGATACGCCCTTTCCTCTGTTACTCAACTGCTAAAACTCTGACTCAGGCCCTCATTCTCTCACGTCTTGATTACTGCAACCTCCTGCTGTCCGGCCTTCCTACCTCTCACCTGTCTCCCCTACAATCTATCCTAAACACTGCTGCCAGAATCACTCTACTCTTTCCTAAATCTGTCTCCGCATCTCCCCTCCTGAAATCCCTCTCCTGGCTTCCGATTAAATCGCGTATCTCACACTCAATTCTACTGCTCACTTTTAAAGCTTTACATTCTTCTGCCCCTCATTACATCTCAGCCCTAATTTCTCGCTGTGCACCATCACGACTCTTGCGTTCTTCTCAAGGATGTCTTCTTTCTACCCCCTTTGTATCTAAAGCTCTCTCCCGTCTTAAACCTTTCTCACTTTCTGCCCCACACCTCTGGAATGCCCTTCCCCTCAATACCTGACTAGCCCCCTCGCTATCCACCTTTAAGACCCACCTTAAGACACATCTGCTTAAAGAAGCATATGAGTAGCACTGGATAATCATGGACACATGACACAAAGCTTGGCCCCCTGCAGACGCACTTACTAGTATTCCCTCCTACTGTCTCTGTACGTTCTCCCTACCTACCAATTAGATTGTAAGCTCCTCGGAGCAGGGACTCCTTCCTTAATGTTACTTTTACAGTATGTCTGAAGCACTTATTCCCATGATCTGTTATTTATATTTGTTATTTATATGACATGTATTACTACTGTGAAGCGCTTTGTACATTTTATGGCGCTATACAAATAAAGACATACATACATACATACATATGGAGCAATAGGAGGAGTTATAGGGAGCGGTTATATTGAGCATTAGGAGGAGTTATAGGGAGCGGTTATATGGAGTTATAGGGAGCGGTTATATGGAGAGATAGGAGGAGTTATAGGGAGCGGTTATATGGAGCAATAGGAGGAGTTATAAGGAGCGGTTATATGGGGCAATAGGAGGAGTTATAGGGAGTGGTTATATGGAGCAATAGGAGGAGTTATAGGGTGCGGTTATATGGAGCAATAGGAGGAGTTATAGGGAGAGGTTATATGGTGCAATGGGAGGAGTTATAGGGAGCGGTTATATGGAGCAATAGGAGGAGTTATAGGGAGCGTTTATATGGAGCAATAGGAGTAGTTATAGGGAGCGGTTATAGGGAGCAATAGGAGGAGTTATAGGGAGCGTTTATAGGGAGCAATAGGAGGAGTTATAGGGAGCGGTTATAGGGAGCAATAGGAGGAGTTATAGGGAGGGGTTATATGGAGCAATAGGAGGAGTTATAGGGAGAGGTTATATGGAGTAATAGGAGGAGTTATAGGGAGCGGTTATAGGGAGCAATAGGAGGAGTTATAGGGAGGGGTTATATGGAGCAATAGGAGGAGTTATAGGGAGCGGTTATATGGAGTAATAGGAGGAGTTATAGGGAGCGGTTATAGGGAGCAATAGGAGGAGTTATAGGGAGGGGTTATATGGAGCAATAGGAGGAGTTATAGGGAGCGGTTATATGGAGCAATAGGAAGAGTTATGGGGAGCGGTTATATGGAGCAATAGGAGGAGTTATAGGGAGCGGTTATATTGAGCAATAGGAGGAGTTATAGGGAGCAATAGGAGGAGTTATAGGGAGCGGTTATATGGAGAGATAGGAGGAGTTATAGGGAGAGGTTATATGGGATAATAGGAGGAGTTATAGGGAGAGGTTATATGGAGAGATAGGAGGAGTTATAGGGAGCGGTTATATGGAGCAATAGGAGGAGTTACAGGGAGAGGTTATATGGAGCATTAGGAGGAGTTATAGGGGGCGGTTATATGGTGCAATAGGAGGAGTTATAGGGAGCGGTTATATGGAGCAATAGGAGGAGTTATAGGGAGCGGTTATATGGAGTGATAGGAGGAGTTATAGGGAGTGGTTATATGGAGCGATAAGAGGAGTTATAGGGAGAGGTTATATGGAGCAATATGAGGAGTTATAGGGAGAGGTTATATGGAGCAATATGAGGAGTTATAGGGAGCGTTTATATGGAGCAATAGGAAGAGTTATAAGGAGGGGTTATATAGAGCAATATGAGGAGTTATAGGGAGCGTTTATATGGAGCAATAGGAAGAGTTATAGGGAGCGGTTATATAGAGCAATATGAGGAGTTATAAGGAGCGGTTATATTGAGCAATAGGGGGAGCTCTTTTTATTGAAAACATTTTCCGACATTACATTTCACAAATCACTTTACAAACCAAAAACTGCACATTATGTTCGAACTTACACTATATAAATATAAACTCAGCATTTGTTCCAACCTTTCTCCTTTCAACAGCAACTTCACATTTCCTTTATACACATTTTTAATTGAAACTAAATAAAAGCCCTAACTACCACATTAATAGCTGCTACCTTTAAAGGATTAATTTATAAACAAATATTTTTTAGCCACCGTATTACTTTTTCTTTTTCCCGACATTATCCCCCAATGACCCAAACCTCTTAGTGGCCACCGAAGGTGGGATCATGTCTGAGTCTTTCACTATGGAAATATCCATATTATGCTCCTCTTCAGATAAGGATAGTTCCTCTATGTCATCAGAGTCTTCCACTCTTGAACCCCAATCCTTCCTAAGAGCAGAAAAACGGTTCTTTACAGGCACCGAAAGAACCTTACCAGCAGGACTTGGTGAAAGTCGAAGAGTCCCTCCAAGTCTTTTTACTGTAACTTTCTTCCTTCTTTTAGGCTTGTCAGGAATCGGCGTTCTCCTCGCTCCCCACACAGAGCACTCCCTCCCCGCAGGGAGCCCCTGGACACACAAAACAATCCTGCCTTACCGGCCTCCACGGCTCCCCGCCCCTGCCGCCGTCACGGGATCACTCCCCTCGGCGAATCCTCTGCGCAGCGCCGGGCGCGCCCACGCCCTCCTGCACGCACACCTGCACCATCCACTGGCTCGGTTCACGCGCGTACACGAGTTACGGAGCACGCTCAGTCTGCACACTCTTCTTCCCGTCCCCCGGACCTCAGGCTCCGCCCCCGCACACTGCACGAGCATACTCAGGTTACTAACAAGACTCACCTGGCCTCTTATGCCTGCACCAATCTGCAGTGTCTCCCTGTAGCTCTTCCTGTCCCGCCTCCGTTCCTAATTGGACCTTCCTGCTTTATCTAGCTCCTCTCTGCTCTCAGTCTTTGCTCGACATAGTCTCTGTATGGAAGTACTTCTGGATTCTCTCAGTGTTTTCACAGGTTCTGACGCGGCTTGTACGACTACCCCCTCTGGCTCTCGATCTCGGCACTCCTTGGACAACGCCCTCTCTGGTAACCCCTTGAACACGGCTTGGACTACGACTAATCTCCACTCTCCACTCCCTGACTTCGGCAAGGCATCATTCTCTCTATCTCTACAACCGGTACCGGCAAGTATTGTCTACCTTAGTACACCTGGCCTGGCAACGCTTCATACCACACTCCGGACACGCTCCCTTTGCTGTGGGTGCGTGTATTACCACTTCCCCCTTCAGCTCAGGGGACGGGTCTGGTCTGCGGGCAGCACCGGCGTAACATTATGTCGAGCCCACAAGACGCAGACCAGACCGAACTTCAACAGTTTCTCTCTAATCTGCTTCAGCAAAACCAGGCCATGGCGGATGAAATTGTGGCACTTGCACGCCAGGTCGCAGTACTCACAGACCGTGTACCGACCGCGACCTCGCCAGATGTAAGCCCCCACTCCGCAAGCGCAGTTAGCAGCTCAGATGTAAGGATTCCTCCCCCCAAGCCTTATGCAGGTGAACCGCAAGATTGTAGGGGTTTCCTAAACCAGTGTGAGGTGCAGTTTGAAATGGCCCCCCATCTTTACAATACTGATCACAAGAAGGTAGCCTACATTTATAATCTCCTCACTGGCAGCGCCCTGGCGTGGGCTTCCCTGGTTTGGGAGCGACGTTCTGATCTTACCCAAGATTACCCGGCATTTAAAGCCGAGTTTCAACGGGTATTCGATTCCCCCGCTCGTCGGGAGATGGCATCTGTTTCTCTCCTCCAGATCACTCAGGGACGGCGAATGGTGACACAGTATGCTGTGGAATTCCGGACTCTAGCAGCCGAGACTAACTGGGGACAAGAGGCTCTTGTCTCCGTATTCTGGCAAGGCCTGGCGGATCCCATCAAGGATGAACTCTCTCGCCAATCCAGGCCGGATCAATTGGAGGTCCTCATTGATTTGGCTGTCCGAGTGGATCAACGTATCCAGGTACGCCGCTCAGAGCGCCAGCGCACTCGCTTCCATAACTTTCAAGTTCCGTTTTCCAGTACTCCCAGCAACACTCCTGCTCCCCCAAGTGCTACCACATCTCTTCATCCTGCACTGGAGTTGCCTGAGCCAATGCAATTGGGGGTACAACGCATCCGCACACAGATACGGCAGTTCCGCCACGCCGGGGGATTGTGTTTCTACTGCGGATCCATGGAACATCTGGTTCGGGAGTGTCCACTGCGTCCGGGAAATGGGAACACCCAGTGAGTACAGAGGGGCTCTCTCTGGGTGTAATGTCTCCACGTCCCCTTTCTAAAGGTGAACTCCCTAAGAAACTTACAATACCAGTCTCCCATTCAGGCGATAAGTTCAAGACTTCTACCGCCGCTTTCATTTACTCAGGAGCTGGAGGAAACTTCGTGGATCTTGAATTCGCCAGGGTAAACCGCATACCACTCGTGAGGAAGAAGGTTCCCATCGCACTCGTCGGTATCGATGGACATCCCCTTACCCCGGCCCACATCTCCTTAGAGATGGCTCCCTTGCTTCTGTCCTCACATCTGCACAAGGAGATCTTAGTTCTCAATGCCATTCACGCTCCTGGGATACCCATCACCCTTGGTCTTCCTTGGCTACAGCTGAACAATCCTCTCATTGACTGGACTTCCTCTGCTCCCATTTCCTGGAGGCCGAGGTCAGGCGAGACTCATCAACTGCTGGCCAATACCTCTGTTCCCGAAGTTATTCTACCTTCCGTTTACCATCAATTCCGGGACGTTTTCAATAAGGTACAGTCAGACCTCTTGCCGCCACACAGGACTTACGATTGTCCGATCGATCTAGTTCCAGGTTACTCCCTACCCAAGTCCAAGACCTACCCCTTGTCGTTACCAGAATCTCACGCTATGGATGAATATATCCAGGAGAATCTCAAGGAAGGCTTTATTCGTCACTCCAATTCCCCAGCAAGGGCTGGGTTTTTCTTCGTCAAGAAAAAGGACGGGCGTTGAGGCCTTGCATCGACTACAGGGGTTTGAACCACATAACTATTAAAAATCGTTACCCCCTTCCCCTTATTACCGAACTGTTTGATAAATTACAGGGGGCCAAGATTTTTTCCAAGTTGGATCTACGTGGTGCCTATAACCTGGTGCGCATCAGGAAGGGGGATGAATGGAAGACGGCCTTCAACACGCGTAGTGGACACTACGAATATCTGGTAATGCCTTTTGGCTTATGTAATGCTCCCGCTGTCTTCCAGGATGTCATTAACGACGTCTTTCGTAAGGTACTCAATATTTTTGTTATTGTATACTTGGATGATATCCTGATTTTTTTCCAAAGATCTCCAGGACCATATACGCCACACCTCGTACGTCCTTTCCCGTCTTCGTGAACACCATTTATACGCCAAACTGGAGAAGTGCACCTTTCATCAGACCTCTACTCCGTTCCTGGGGTACATCATTTCCGATGAGGGGTTTATGATGGACTCCGGTAAACTTCAAGCAGTCACTGAATGGCCAAGACCCAACTCTCTCAAGGCCATACAACGTTTTTTAGGGTTCGCTAATTATTATCGTAAGTTTATACAGAGTTTTTCCACCATTGTGGCACCCCTTACTGCGCTCACCAAAAAAGGAGCTGATCCTTCTGCTTGGTCATCCGAGGCCATCTCCGCCTTCGAGACACTCAAGGAAGCCTTTATATCCGCACCTATTCTCTGTCATCCCAACATTGAACTTCCCTTCGTCCTGGATGTCGACGCTTCTGATTGCGGCGCTGGTGCCGTTCTTTCTCAGAGACCCACGCCCCAAGATAAGTTACATCCCTGTGCATATTTTTCCAAGAAATTCTCATCTGCCGAGAGGAACTATGACGTGGGTAACAGGGAACTTCTGGCCGTGAAGATGGCTCTTCAAGAGTGGAGACACCTGCTGGAGGGGTCGAAAGAGCCGTTTACTATTCTCACGGACCACAAGAACCTTCTTTACATAGAGAACGCTCGATGCCTTGGTCCACGACAGGCTCGTTGGGCTCTTTTTTTTCTCGAGATTCGATTTACACCTTTCCTATATCCCCGGGACCAAGAACGTAAAGGAAGACGCACTCTCCCGAATACATTCTTCTGAAGAGAGGCCAGAGGAATCTTTGGAGACTATCCTTCCACAAGAGAGGATTCTCGCCACGTCTTCTTTCAAGAATCTTGACAAGATTTTGCACTCCCAGAGACGCATTCCCAAGGACTTGGTGGTTCCCGACAACAAACTCTTCGTACCTTCCAAATTTGTTCCAGAGGTCCTGTCTTGGGGTCACTCCTCTAAATCTGCAGGTCATCCAGGTTTCAAGACTACTGATCTCATTCGTCAGAATTTCTGGTGGCCAAGGATGTCTCAAGATATTCTGGAGTTTACCCGCGCCTGCCCAACGTGCGCTCAAAGCAAGACTCTCCGTCAAAAGCCTCAGGGTTTTCTGTTTCCCCTTCCAGTTCCCGACCGCCCCTGGTCCCACATTTCTATGGACTTCATCGTGGAGTTGCCCAGGTCCAGAGGAATGAACACTATCTTGGTGGTCGTGGACAGGTTCTCGAAGATGTCCCATTTCATTCCACTTAAAGGATTACCCACCTCCCCCGCTGATATCTTTACGGAGCAGATTTTCCGGATTCATGGGATCCCTTCGTCCATTGTTTCTGACAGAGGTTCTCAGTTCGTATCCAAATTTTGGAGAGCTTTCACGAAGACATTGGGTATCTCTTCTTCTTTCTCTTTCTTCCGCCTATCATCCTCAGTCCAATGGACAAACGGAGAGAATCAATCAATCCCTGGAGAAGTACCTGAGATGTTTTATATCCGATTTCCAGGATGATTGGGCTCAACTCCTCTCTTGGGCAGAGTATGCCATCAATTCTGCCAAAAACAAGTCCACCCGGGAGTGGCTCTTCTTTATAAATTATGGGTTCCACCCTCCCTGTCTTCCCATCCCTAACATTCCTTCTGGAGTACCAGCCGTAGATGAACGCATTTCTTCCCTCCAAACCGCATGGTCCAGGATTCAGTCTACCCTTCTCAACTCCTCCCGCAGATCGAAACTAAAGGCCGATCGTCGTCGTCGTTCAGCGCCCAGTTACAAACCAGGGGATTTGGTATGGCTCTCCTCTAAGAAGAGAGATCCTGGGTACCTTCAAAGGACATTCATGCCCCGGCCCTTCTTAAGTCCTTCAGGAAAAAGTTTCCAGAGAAACAGTTCTTAGACCGTCCTGAGGCTGTTCCTGAAGAGGGGGGTACTGTCAGGAATCGGCGTTCTCCTCGCTCCCCACACAGAGCACTCCCTCCCCGCAGTGAGCCCCTGGACACACAAGACAGTCCTGCCTTACCGGCCTCCACGGCTCCTCGCCCCTGCCGCCGTCGCGGGATCACTCCCCTCGGCGATTCCTCTGCTCGGCGCCGGGCGCGCCCATGCCCTCCTGCACGCACTCTTGCACCATCCACTGGCTCGCTTCACACACGTACATGAGTTACAGAGCACGCTCAGTCTGCACACTCTTAGTCCCGTCCCCCGGACCTCAGGCTCCGCCCCCGCACACTGCACGGGCATACTCAGGTTACCAACAAGACTCACCTGGCCTGTTATGCCTGCACCAATCTGCAGTGTCTCCCTGTAGCTCTTCCTGTCCCACCTCCGTTCCTAATTGGACCTTCCTGCTTTATCTAGCTCCTCTCTGCTCTCAGTCTTTGCTCGACATAGTCTCTGTATGGAAGTACTTCTCTCAGTGTTTTCACAGGTTCTGACGCGGCTTGTACGACTACCCCCTCTGGCTCTCGATCTCGGCACTCCTTGGACAACGCCCTCTCTGGTAACCCCTTGAACACGGCTTGGACTACGACCAATCTCCACTCTCCACTCCCTGACTTCGGCAAGGCATTCTTCATTATCTCTACAACCGGTACCGGCAAGTATTGTCTACCTTACTACACCTGGCCTGGCAACGCTTTATACCACACTCAGGACATGCTCCCTTTGCTGCGGGTGCGTATATAACCACTTCCCCCTTCAGCTCAGGGGACGGGTCTGGTCTGCGGGCAGCACCGGCGTAAAAAGGCTGTATCCAGTTCTGCATGCTGTTTTTATCTTTACCACCCATCAGGATTACACTCTTGGCAAGTTCCTCCATTGTATACTCAGACTGTTTTCCTTCTGGAAATGAGTTTGAGGAGGTTCCCTCTAAAGGATCTTCTAATATTCCTTGGCCCATGTCTACACAGTCTGTAAATTCTTCATCTGACATTAGATCTAGGCGAACTTTGTCCACAGGTGGATCTGGGCAAACTCTTTTCCCAGGCTGATCTGAACAAATTCTGTCAGCAACTTTCAAGGCACGATCAAAAAGTGCTTAATTTTCTTCAAAATCCACTTCCTGTTCCCATATTCCTGAAATATTGTGCCATGCTTCTGCACAACTTCGATAGGAATGTCCAAATTGACCACATAGATTACATTTAATCTTTTTACAACTTGTTCTCTCGTGGCCCACAGACTGGCACAAGTTGGATTTTAGAACATCACAGGAAATACTTAAGTGTCTGGCTGAACCACATCTATGGCACAAGGTTGACTGACCATAGTAAAAACAATTTCCTTTTTCTCTTCCTATGAAGAAAGAGTTGGGCAGATGCTTTGTAACATTGCCATGTCACCAAAGTCTAACTTGCACTTTCCAACCTCCAATCCAGATGTCTTCTTCATCCATAATTCTTGTAGGTGGAGCCAGTACATTGTCTGCCAAGCCATATCAGAATATCTGATATTGGGACTGATTCATGTCTGAAGAGAATTGTTACAGACTTTGTTTCCGGTTTGGACACAGGAATTGCAACAAAGGAGTTCCATAATTCAGTATAATTTAGATTCTCATATCTTGTCCAGAAATAGTCCAAAGTCTGAGGTCTCTTAAAGCAGACATCATACTCAAAGGAGCCTGGAACATGGATAAGTGCATACATTTAATCTGCTCTGAAGCCCAAGGATTCTTTTAATATATATTTTCCAACAAAAATCCTGTCAGGCTTCATCTCCTCACTGCCACATTCACGTTATACCTTAACTTTACCACATTCCTCCTTTTTAAAGGTTGAACATTTCTGGCCACAGCGCTCACAAAGGATCTCCCACTCCAGGCTGAAGTGGGAGCTGTATGAACTGGGGTTACCTTAATGCCATTACTTTGCTTTACCCCATCTTCTGATTGGGCCACTCTGTTATCAGGAACTATCTGGATAGGAACAGCAATTTCAGTCTCCACAACCTTAATTTCACTCCCAGGCACTACAGGGTTAATGCTGTCTCCATTGCTGCTGATTACCACCTGCTGTTCTCCCCTCTCAGAGTTCTGAATCATAGGACCTGCTAATAAGCATGGGGGTGGTTCTGTAAGTCCAGGTGAGCATGGGTTCGCTGGCTCACTGCTCTCAGGTACAAACTCCATTTCCAGCTGATCTTCTCTCAGAGTTTCTAGATTCTCACTTTGTTGCTCTTCAGAGTTCCCTGTAATTTCCACGACCTCTCCCAGCTTGGGAGTCCGAGATAACCCAACATCACAGGTGTCTGCTGCTTTCTTTGCTTGTAATGAGCTGTTAACCAGATCTTCTGCTATTAACCCCTGGGATGCTGGAAGCTCTGGAACAGATCCTTGCTCACAGCCTGATACAGCCTGAGGTGAGTCCCCTTCCCTGAAGTCTTTGGACCCTATTCCAGGGCTGTTAACTTCTCCTGTAGAGACTTTTAGCCTCCGGCCCTTTGCTTTCCTTTCTTTAGCAGTTTTACCCTTGGGGATTTTCTTGGCCGTTGATTGAATTAAACTGTCAGGATCTGAATCAGAATTTCCCAGGGATAAGTTCTCTGTTTTATCTTTAGGCATTGCAGACTTGTTCTGGGATCTTGTTTCTCTCCCACTTCTTTTAGGCGTCACCAAACTTATCTTTTCTTGTGAGCATTTAATGTGACTTTTGCTGGAGTTCTGGCCTCTTGTTCCACAACATGAATCTGTGCCTGGTTCTGCATTTTGCTCTGCGTCTTGCTCTGCACCCTGCTGAGCACTTTGCTCTGCGCCTTGCTCTGCACTGTGGGTTAGCATGTAAATTGTTTTTGAAAGGGAACGTTTCTGTTTGACTGGAATCACTGCTATTTTAGCAATCTCACCTTCCAATCGGGTTAAGTCATCATGCAGACGATGTATTTGCTTCTTGCGCACAGCTCTCTCAGAACCACAACATTTCTGTAATTTTCTATTTCCAATTCTTCTACCTTACTGTTATACCTCCGCAATAAAGCTTGTTTCTCTTCTTTCTTAAACAGATTCTGTTCTGCCCCTTCCTTTCTCTCCAAACTCTCCTGTACCTTGCATTCAGGCTCCCCAAGGCCTACACCACTGCTGCAGCCTGCAGCCTCTCCTACTTCCATCTCCAACTCACAGCCACCAACCCCTGGGTCTAAGGCCATCCTGGCTCCCCTGCAGGAGCTCACCTGCAGCCCATCCTGGAGTAGTTATAGGGAGGGGGTATATGGGGTAATAGGAGGAGTTATAGGGATAGGTTATATGGGGCAATAGGAGGAGTTATAGGGAGAGTTATATATAGCAATAGGTGGCGTTATAGGGAAGGGTTATATGGGGCAAAAGGAGGAGTTATAGGGAGCCGTTATATGGGGCAATAGGAGGCGTTATATGGAGAGGTTACATGGAGCAATAGGATGAGTTATAGGGAGCGGTTATATGGAGCAATAGGAGGCGTTATAGGGAGAGGTTATATGGAGCAGTAGGAGGAGTTATAGGGAGAGGTTATATGGAGCAATAGGAGGAGTTATAGGGAGCGGTTATATGGAGCAATAGGAAGAGTTATAAGGAGCAGCTATATGGGGCAATAGGAAGAGTTATAGGGAGCAATAGGAGGAGTTATAGGGAGAGGTTATATGGAGTAATAGGAGGAGTTATAGGGAGGGGTTATATGGAGCAATAGGAGGAGTTATAGGGAGAGGTTACATGGAGCGATAGGAGGAGTTATAGGGAGCGATTATATGGGGTAATAGGAGGAGTTATAGGGAGCGGTTATATGGAGCAATAGGAGGAGTTATAGGGAGCGGTTATATGGGGCAATAGTAGGAGTTATAGGGAGAGGTTATATGGGGCAATAGTAGGAGTTATAGGGAGCGGTTATATGGGGCAATAGGCAGAGTTATAGGGAGCGGTTATATGGGGCAATAGGAGGAGTTATAGGGAGCGGTTATATGGAGCAATAGGAGGAGTTATAGGGAGCGGTTATATGGAGTAATAGGAGGAGTTATAGGGAGCGGTGATATGGGGCTGAAGGAGGATTTCGGGAGGAGTTACGGGGAGCTTTGCCATGTCTGAGGTGGTTTAAACAAATATCCCAGGCATATAGGCCCCATATTCACTAAGCAGTGCTACTCCATAAGACACTATTCTGTGCTGGAAAACGCCTTTTAGCCCATTGTCTTCCAGCGCCAGAATATCACTGATTAGTAAATGGGGGCGTTTATCTATACCCGCTTCTAGAGGCACTTACCTCCAAAGTGGGCGCCCCATATCGCTCTGCTTTACAAGCTCCCGCGTCACGCAGGCCAATAAGAAGTCGCACTGGGCGATGCCACGGCTTCCTGTTCAGAACGTTTGGTCGCGGCGCTCCGCCACCACGCATGTCACCGCCAGGACTACTCACCGAAGGACACCTTACTGCAGGGCACCTCGCCATTGAACATCTCGCCGCCAATCGGATCTCCCCGCCATCTTTACATTTCCTCAGCCGCACACCACCACGGGCGGCCAGGCGCTCTGATGCCATTTGCGACCGCGTCTGTGCGTGCACACAGCAGGGAAGTGTGACAAATGTGCCCTGGCTGCTGGCGGGCACACCGAGTGTCCTGCAGCACGCACGGCGTGCTCACAAGTGGCATCAGAGCCGCGGCTGTGCGAGGTGCTGTGCAAGGTGCTGTGCAAGGTGCTGTGCGAGGTGCCCCGCGGCTGTGCGAGGTGCTGTGCGAGGTGCTGTGCGAGGTGCTGTGCGAGGTGCTGTGCGAGGAGCTGTGCGAGGTGCTGTGCGAGGAGCTGTGCGAGGTGCTGTGCGAGGTGCTGTGCGAGGTGCCCCGCGGCTGTGCGAGGTGCTGTGCGAGGTGCTGTGCGAGGTGCTGTGCGAGGTGCTGTGCGAGGAGCTGTACGAGGTGCTGTGCGAGGTGCTGTGCGAGGTGCTGTGTGAGGTGCTGTGCGAGGTGACCCGCGTCTGTGCGAGGTGCTGTGCGAGGTGCTGTGCGAGGTGCTGTGCGAGGTACTGTGCGAGGTGCTGTGCGAAGTGCTGTGTGAGGTGCTGTGTGAGGTGATGTGCGAGGTGCTGTGCGAGGTGCTGTGCGAGGTGCCCCGTGGCTGTGCGAGGTGCTGTGCGAGGTGCTGTGTGAGGTGCTGTGCGAGGTGCTGTGCGAGGTGCTGTGCGAGGTGCTGTGCGAGGTGCTGTGCGAGGAGCTGTGCGAGGAGCTGTGCGAGGTGCCGCGCGGCTGTGCGAGGTGCTGTGCGAGGTGCTGTGCGAGGTGCTGTGCGAGGAGCTGTGCGAGGTGCTGTGCGAGGTGCTGTGCGAGGAGCTGTGCGAGGTGCTGTGCGAGGTGCTGTGCGAGGTGCTGTGCGAGGAGCTGTGCGAGGTGCTGTGCGAGGAGCTGTGCGAGGTGCTGTGCGAGGTGCCCTGCGGCTGTGCGAGGTGCTGTGCGAGGTGCTGTGCGAGGTGCTGTGCGAGGAGCTGTGCGAGGTGCTGTGCGAGGTGCTGTGCGAGGTGCTGTGCGAGGTGCCCCGCGGCTGTGCGAGGTGCTGTGCGAGGTGCTGTGCGAGGTGATGTGCGAGGTGCTGTGCGAGGAGCTGTGCGAGGAGCTGTGCGAGGTGCTGTGCGAGGTGCTGTGCGAGGTGCTGTGCGAGGAGCTGTGCGAGGTGCTGTGCGAGGAGCTGTGCGAGGTGCTGTGCGAGGTGCTGTGCGAGGTGCCCCGCGGCTGTGCGAGGTGCTGTGCGAGGTGCTGTGCGAGGTGCTGTGCGAAGTGCTGTGCGAGGTGCTGTGCGAGGCGCTGTGCGAGGTGCTGTGCGAGGAGCTGTGCGAAGTGCTGTGCGAGGAGCTGTGCGAGGTGCTGTGCGAGGAGCTGTGTGAGGTGCTGTGCGAGGTGCTGTGCGAGGAGCTGTGCGAGGAGCTGTGCGAGGTGCTGTGCGAGGTGCCCCGCGGCTGTGCGAGGGGCTGTGCGAGGGGCTGTGCGAGGTGCTGTGCGAGGTGCTGTGTGAGGTGCTGTGCGAGGTGCTGTGCGAGGTGCTGTGCGAGGTGCTGTGCGAGGTGCTGTGCGAGGTGCTGTGCGAGGAGCTGTGCGAGGTGCCGCGCGGCTGTGCGAGGTGCTGTGCGAGGTGCTGTGCGAGGTGCTGTGCGAGGAGCTGTGCGAGGTGCTGTGCGAGGTGCTGTGCGAGGTGCTGTGCGAGGTGCTGTGCGAGGTGCTGTGCGAGGAGCTGTGCGAGGTGCTGTGCGAGGAGCTGTGCGAGGTGCCCCGCGGCTGTGCGAGGTGCTGTGCGAGGTGCTCTGCGAGGTGCTGTGCGAAGTGCTGTGCGAGGTGCTGTGCGAGGTGCTGTGCGAGGTGCTGTGCGAGGTGCTGTGCGAGGAGCTGTGCGAGGTGCTGTGCGAAGTGCTGTGCGAGGAGCTGTGCGAGGTGCTGTGCGAGGTGCTGTGCGAGGTGCTGTGCGAGGTGCTGTGCGAGGGCTGTGAGAGGTGCTGTGCGAGGTGCTGTGCGAGGTGCTGTGCGAGGTGCTGTGCGAGGTGCTGTGCGAGGTGCTGTGCGAGGAGCTGTGCGAGGTGCTGTGCGAGGTGCTGTGCGAGGAGCTGTGTGAGGTGCGAGGAGCTGTGCGAGGTGCTGTGCGAGGTGCTGTGCGAGGTGCTGTGCGAGGTGCTGTGCGAGGAGCTGTGCGAGGTGCTGTTCGAGGTGCTGTGCGAGGTGCTGTGCGAGGTGCTGTGCGAGGTGCTGTGCGAGGTGCTGTGCGAGGTGCTGTGCGAGGAGCTGTGCGAGGTGCTGTGCGAGGAGCTGTGCGAGGTGCTGTTCGAGGTGCTGTGCGAGGTGCTGTGCGAGGTGCTGTGCGAGGTGCTGTGCGAGGTGCTGTGCGAGGAGCTGTGCGAGGAGCTGTGCGAGGTGCTGTGCGAGGTGCTGTGCGAGGAGCTGTGCGAGGTGCCCCGCGGCTGTGCGAGGTGCCCCGCGGCTGTGCGAGGTGCTGTGCGAGGTGCTGTGCGAGGTGCTGTGCGAGGTGCTGTGCGAGGAGCTGTGCGAGGTGCTGTGCGAGGTGCTGTGCGAGGAGCTGTGCGAGGTGCTGTGCGAGGTGCTGTGCGAGGTGCTGTGCGAGGTGCTGTGCGAGGAGCTGTGCGAGGTGCTTTGCGAGGTGCTGTGCGAGGTGCTGTGCGAGGAGCTGTGCGAGGTGCTGTGCGAGGTGCTGTGCGAGGAGCTGTGCGAGGTGCTGTGCGAGGTGCTGTGCGAGGTGCTGTGCGAGGTGCCCCGCGGCTGTGCGAGGTGCCCCGCGGCTGTGCGAGGAGCTGTGCGAGGTGCTGTGCGAGGTGCCCCGCGGCTGTGCGAGGTGCTGTGCGAGGTGCTGTGCGAGGTGCTGTGCGAGGTGCTGTGCGAGGTGCCCCGCGGCTGTGCGAGGTGCTGTGCGAGGTGCTGTGCGAGGTGCTGTGCGAGGTGCTGTGCGAGGTACTGTGCGAGGTGCTGTGCGAAGTGCTGTGTGAGGTGCTGTGTGAGGTGATGTGCGAGGTGCTGTGCGAGGTGCTGTGCGAGGTGCCCCGCGGCTGTGCGAGGTGCTGTGCGAGGAGCTGTGCGAGGTGCTGTGCGAGGTGCTGTGCGAGGCGCTGTGTGAGGTGCTGTGCGAGGTGCCCCGCGGCTGTGCGAGGTGCTGTGCGAGGAGCTGTGCGAGGTGCTGTGTGAGGTGCTGTGTGAGGTGCTGTGCGAGGAGCTTTGCGAGGTGCTGTGCGAGGTGCTGTGCGAGGCGCTGTGCGAGGCACTGTGCGAGGTGCTGTGCGAGGTGCCCCGCGGCTGTGCGAGGTGCTGTGCGAGGAGCTGTGCGAGGTGCTGTGTGAGGTGCTGTGCGAGGAGCTGTGCGAGGAGCTGTGCGAGGTGCTGTGCGAGGCGCTGTGCGAGGTGATGTGCGAGGTGCCCCGCGGCTGTGCGAGGTGCTGTGCGAGGAGCTGTGCGAGGTGCTGTGCGAGGTGCTGTGCGAGGAGCTGTGCGAGGTGCTGTGCGAGGCGCTGTGCGAGGTGCTGTGCGAGGTGCTGTGCGAGGTGCTGTGCGAGGTGCTGTGCGAGGAACTGTGCGAGGTGCTGTGCGAGGTGCTGTGCGAGGTGCTGTGCGAGGAGCTGTGCGAGGAGCTGTGCGAGGTGCTGTGCGAGGTGCTGTGCGAGGAGCTGTGCGAGGTGCTGTGCGAGGTACTGTGCGAGGTGCTGTGCGAGGTGCTGTGCGAGGTGCTGTGCGAGGAGCTGTGCGAGGTGCTGTGCGAGGAGCTGTGCGAGGTGCTGTGCGAGGTGCTGTGCGAGGTACTGTGCGAGGAGCTGTGCGAGGAGCTGTGCGAGGTGCTGTGCGAGGTGCTGTGCGAGGAGCTGTGCGAGGAGCTGTGCGAGGTGCTGTGCGAGGAGCTGTGCGAGGTGCTGTGCGAGGTGCTGTGCGAGGTGCCCCGCGGCTGTGCGAGGTGCTGTGCGAGGTGCTGTGCGAGGTGCTGTGCGAGGCGCTGTGCGAGGTGCTGTGCGAGGCGCTGTGCGAGGTGCTGTGCGAGGTGCTGTGCGAGGAGCTGTGCGAGGTGCTGTGCAAGGTGCTGTGCGAGGTGTGGAAATGTAACGATGTCGGAGACGTGAGTGTGCTCACAAGCGGTATGTTATGTGCTATACACTGTGCGGCTGAGTGTTTTTGTCACTTTTTTATCCACCATAACTTATTTAATGTGTGTAAAGGTTCGGAATATTATGGTTAGGAATATTATGGTTAGGAATATTATGGTTAGGAATATTATGGTTAGGAATATTATGGTTAGGAATATTATGGTTAGGAATATTATGGTTAGGAATATTATGGTTAGGAATATTATGGTTAGGAGTTAAAGTTTGGATTAGGGGGGTTACGTTTAAGGTGTTCCAGTTAGAAACATTAGGGTTAGCGTTTAGGAATTTTAGGGGTTAGGAGTTGAGGCCATAAATTGCAGTTATCAGCATTACCCAAAGTGGCCTTGAATCCTTCCGACTCCCGGGTTATCTGCAGCGGCAAACTGTCCTACACCGCTGAATGAGGGGATCAACACATACATGTAACATTGGAAGAAAGGAGTTTCTCTCCGAAAATCTTACACTCTAATCGCCATGTAGGGAGACCAACAGAAACAGTGGGAGTATATGTGAGTGCACTGGTTGGAATATATAACAGCACACTGTAGCTTAATGAGTAGTTGGCATTCAGTATACTTAAACGCTTTGTTGAACAGGTATGTTTTTTATATGGGTTTCCAATTTAGAAAGAGTAGGCAGATGTTGGCCCTTATTGTAGAAAGTACGATAGCGCCAGATATCACCATTGACTTCAATGGGGCTTTCCATATGTAGCCCCGGTCTTGTTTTGCCTCCAGGGACCCCATCTGTGGCGTGCCGAGCGATCGCGGGTGCCGCCGGAGGCAGCGACGGACCCGCCGGCACAACGCAAAGGTGGGGGCCGGATCAGGGAGCGCTCCGCGTCCCCGGAGTCTCTGCGGCGTACCCGGCTAGCGGGGGCCGCCATGACAGGTTGCGCCAGCGTGCGCATTGGTCGCGCAGGCGCAGTAAGGGTAGCGCACGCGGTCCCAATGCTAAAGAGGTCCTGAGTGGACTACAATTCCCAGCAGCCTCTGGGGATTGCCCTTTCACCCACATCACGTGCACCCAGCCAGCAAATAGGGTTTTGCAGCTTCTCCTGGGGAGGAAGGCTACAATGTTGCGGGGACCACGTTTGGCAGTTGGAACTGGGAGCAGGAAGGGGAAGGAAGGGTGTAGGGAGCAAGTGGCTCCTACACCAGGTAAGGTAGTTCCCCAGATCCCAGGCAGGCCCCAATCCCCACCAGGGTAGGGGGTAAGTACTGAGGGACGGCCCCTAGGTTAGGGACCCTGCCCTTAGGTGTGAGTGTGCAGTCTTGTCAGTGTCACGGCTGGTAGTGCTGTGAGCGCTGACAAGTAGGCACAGTGTGTGTGCAGTGCAGTGTAGCTGCAGGTACCGAGTGAGTGCAGTGGGTTGCTGCAGGTTCAGTGTGTGTGCAGTGCGGTTGCTGCAGGTTTAGGTTGAGTAGTCAGAGGGGATCCGGGAGGTGAAGGGAGAGGTAGTGTGGGCGCAGGGGGTGAGTGACCCACCTGCATAGGACAGGCTACCCCGTAGGCCCCTAGGAGTGTTCCCTGAAGTCACCATAGGTTGCTGTGCTGCAGGGATGGCCTATAGTGAGAGCGAGCATCACCCCTTACTGTGTGGACAGCTAGGGACAAAGAGACAAGCGTGCGGAGCAGGTTGCTGGCGAGTCGTCTGGGACCAGACGGCTGGACATTGAGACCCAGGAGACAGACCGCTGATTCATCTGACCCTTTGCGAAGAGGTACCGGTCACCGCCGTGACCGGAAGGTACTATAACAACAAGTGCACCAACACCGGTCACCAGGCGCTGATCCTGCCTTAGGCTTAACTCTTTAGGAACACTGAGCGAGTGCACTGTAACAGGGGACTTATCCCTGTTCAGTAATGTGCCTTTAATCTAGCAGTGTGGTAGTTAATTACTAAATACCACATGCCTGATTAGATTGTTCACAAAAACCTGTCTGTTCAGACAGGAAGTGACTCTCCTTAGCTCTGACTGAGAGCTGATCTTTGGAGAGACAGAGCAGAGGTTCTTGAGTCCCAGGAGAGACTGACCAAAAGAAACCCAGATCTCTGGAGCTGACCAGTCTTGAGTTCTGCCCAGCAGAGCTGATTTCAAGACACAGGGAAAACTACTACACCTGAAGCTGAACCAGGAAGTGAGAAGATTTTCCCTCCAAGAAACAGATAAGACTTTTATTATTAAGAGACTGCTTATATCTGCTTATTTCATGCTATATGTTTTGGGCTGCGAGAAATGCTTGACTAAGGGAGATGTGAATTATTGCATAGTGTTTCACTAGAAATACTCCCAAGTGAATAGAAGCTTTGTTCCCCCCCTGTGTTTGGATGGATTTCCTGATGAAAAGGAAAAGGCACAATAAAGCCTTATTATAATTTCACATTATAAACGTCTCCAAATTGTGTACCTCTGTGAACGTCCGTCTACATATGGTGTTAGAAGTGGGATAAGAGGTGTCTTTGTAGTTAAAAAGGACCGGAGATTTTTATGTGAATTTTTTTTAATGCTTTTTGCGGGGAGATTGCACCCTGCAAGAAAATGGTGTAAAGCAATGGTGTAAATGCAATTCAATATTTGTGCGGTTTTCTTTGAGTTATATATATATCGCATATGAACTGCAATATGACTGAATTTATTTATAGCAAATACACTTTTTTACCTAGCAACTGCACAACTTGTATACCTTGTATACCTGATGAGAGAAAATGCATGCACAGTACTGCTGATATTGTAAAATTTACCCAAGAAAGAAAAGTCTACAGAGATGCCTCTGAGAGCTACGACCTCTACAAGCAAAATATGCCCATCTGTAGGACTACCACAATTGGGGCTTCTAGCAAATACAGTGGCAACAGCTGCAATAGCGCCTCCTGAGTTCAGGAAGAAAATTACACCTGATAGCCTAAAAATGGAGGACAAGATGCAGCGTTCCTGTAATGAACCCTACCCCACGGAAGAGTGGCCCTTCCAGTCCAATAAAGAGGAAGACATCTCTTACGGGGAACCCGAACCGAGTCACACCCACAAAACACCCCAAGAATGGTGGGGGTGCCTGAACTCGGCACGAACAGAAAAGACCGCTCCCTTTGATGACGAATATGATCAACAGGAGACAGAGCGGGAGCAGCAGATCACCCAATATTTCTGTCAGCTAAAGCAACTGCAAGAAAAGCCTGGCGTATATAATGAAGCTGCTAACTCTTTAGGAACACTGAGCGAGTGGTTAAAGAACTGAGCCTATACCATCACTTTAATATATATGGACACGGTGTGTGGGGCACGCGGTGAGGGGACGGAGACGTTACTCCTGATGAGTGGGTAGCCACTAAGGTTATACCGTTATAGTATAAGGTTATATGTGTTGGGTTATATTGCTATAAGATAGAGTGATAAGGTATCGTGCATTATCTTATAGTAAAACTGGTTGTGTTGTTGTATTTCTTGCCCAGGGGAATCTCACATCACGGGGATCCTGGGTAAGTGGAGGCGCTGCGCTACGTAAGTGTATGAGTGTTACCCCAGGCTCCCAGCTAGCGGAGGCTCAGATCTGCTGGATCCGCAGGTGTTGTACAGTGACCAGTAGTTCCTTTGGGATGGTTCAGAAAAAGGGCTACACATACAATAGCACTGGATCCACACTATTGCAGCTTATAGATTAAGGGCCATTGAGAGGTAGATCCGGAGATACGGGGCAGCATGTGAGAAGGGTTGTACTGTAGGTGAGAGACAGCTGAGGTAGAGAGAAGACCTGTGCAGTGTAGAGAACGAGCAGGGGTATAGGAAGAAATTAAAGCTGAGATATAGAGAGAGGGCAGAACAGTGGAAAGTCTTGAACGAGAGGATTTTATAGCTGTATACAGCGTTTAATAGGAAGCCAACAGCAAGTTGTCAGAAGGAGAGAAGCAAAGACTGATTGAGATGACACTAAGGTTATCCTTGCAACAGCATTTTGAATTGATTGAAGGCTAAAAAGCTACGAGGCATGGAGGACAGCAAAGGAGAATGTTACAGTAGTCCAGGCGGGAGAAAATCAGGGCATGCATTAACATTTTAAAAAGTAGTGAAACAGAAAAAGTTGTTTCCAAGAAAGAAGCGGTAACAGTTAACAATAAGAATAGGGTGAGGGAAGAAAGGGCCAAACCCGACAACCACGGGCTTGGTGAAATGGATAGATTGCAGTGTTACACCATGGGCATAATAGAGCTTCATTTACAGTAGGTGGGATTATGAGTAACTCAGTTGTTGACATCATGCATTTAAGGTGTCTAGCTGACATTGAACATAACAGTCTCACGAGACAGTGGCAGTCCTGGGACCGCACTGCAGACGTGAGAGACCCTGGGGATCGATATGTGAGATAGATAGAGAGTGAACATACTGTGCTGCACAATGATTGAGGATCTCTATGCACCTCCAGCAGCTGATAATGTACATGTTCCGCTGTATAATGATGCTGGATTTCTCCATAGACTTCCAACCCCATATAATGTACATTCTGCACTATTTAATGATAATGAGTACCTCTATAAACTTCCACCACATATTAATTAACATACTGTGCTATACAATGCACAGAGTCTGATGCAGATTCTCTCTATGCACCTCCAGTTCCTGATAATTATCATGCTGCACTGTATAGTGATCCTAAGTATCTCTATACACTCTGATCCCTCTTAAAGATTGTTTCTGTGTGAGGCCAGTTTTCATTCACCTGTAACCCACTGAAATACCAGATCGGATTAAAGATTATTACAAGAAGGCAAATGTTCACGTCTATTATTAGTAGTATGCTCTATTGAGCTACTTATTGCCATCTTGTGGCTACAGACATAGAAAATGTCAATGGTTTAAGTTTATTTAATTTATCTGAGGTTAATTATGCACTTTAATAAACAACCTCATAAGAAAGAGACCAAAACCTTTGAATAAGACCCTGCATCATAATATATGTATATAGCGCTGACACTGTACGGAGCACAGTAAATAGATATTTTTTTAGGCACATTCAGGCCTGCCCTGAAGAGCTTACAATCTAATGTTACCCAATGAAGGACCCTGAGAGCTTGTAACATATCAACTACTTGTTGGTTCAATAAAAGGTATCACACCCCCTCCTCCCGCTCCCTCCTGTGTTACTACATGGAAGAGAGGACCAACACGGCCCCCCACCCCTCTTTGCCAATCTAATGTTGGTGTCTGGGCACAGTTACATAGTGACTTGCCCAACTTCACAAGGAGAGCGGTCACTGGGGCTGAAACATGTTCAACCACTTTAAAAGCAGAAGTTCCAAAGCCTAAGTTACTCCTGCAGGTGTCAACTTGCCCTTAGCCTGGAGATCTGACATGACAGCAGGGGAGTTTCACCCACCTCCTTGTGATGGTCCCAGAGTCCGGGTGTCGGTGGCTGCAGACAGTGGACATGCTGCCCCGTGCACTGTCACTGAGCAGTCTGCGCACACAACCCATACACATGTCCTGCTGCAAGGACACGCCCCCTCAGATCAAAGAACGAATAAGCACGCTGGCAGCCGACACCCCCAGCACAACCGCAGCCAATGAGAAACCCAGATGCAGTCAAGTCCCGCCCCTACTGGACAGTGCCATGTGGGTAGTAACATAAGAGACAGTAATCCCGCTGTAGGAGCTGAGAATGGAACACACACTGCATGTCTCCTCATTAACCCCGCGTCGCAGGCACTGTTGGCAGCGAAACGTGCATTTAGTGTGTTTTTTTTTTAATTAAATGTGTTTTTTTGGTCTGAATCCCGCAGCTCCTTTTTTTTTTTTACTGTCACTAACATTATTGAAATGTCTTTGTACGTACACACGGTGCCGATGTAGCCAATGTTACTGCACCTGTCAGCGAGTGCGATAACACCGGCTTTGTCTGTACCTTGTGTACGTACACACGGTGCCGATGTAGCCAATGTTACTGCACCTGCCAGCGAGTGCGATAACATCGGCTTTGTCTGTACCTTGTGTACGTACACACGGTGCCGATGTAGCCAATGTTACTGCACCTGTCAGCGAGTGCGATAACATCGGCTTTGTCTGTACCTTGTGTACGTACAAGGACATTTCAATAATGTGGGTGAAACAGCGCAGTAGCCCCGCCCCCTTCTCGCACGCGGCTGATTCACAACAATGGAAGCTCCTCCCATAATGCACCACTGCAACGCGCCAGCGATTGCAATCATATTGGCTCCTTCTGAATCACAGCGTCAAATGACGCCGCGGGCGTCGCATTGCCATGATAACGCGATGTCATGACGCCATGACAACCAGACACAGCGTGACGTCACGTTGGTGATGTCCACGGCGTCATTTGATGCTGCGATTCGAAAGGAGAAGGAGGGCGGCTAAGTGCCTTCCCATCAGGCCCAATAGGCCCCAGAGCGCGGCAAATGTATATGGGGGCGAACATTTTTGCCGCCCCAAAATGTTGCCGCTCCGGGTCTGGTCGTTTTTTTTTTTTTATTCAATACGGAAAGCCATTCCTTTGATTTCTATAGCAGGTTTAGCCCACCTACCAAGCAGTGCAAGATATTTGCAACACTTTCCTGTTTGTGATCATTTGTTGCCAATGTTCCCAGCAGTTTGGGCTGCAAACTGGAACACTAGACAATGTTACCTTAGTAGTATAAGAATACATTGTAGCTGCTGAGTTACACTGACTGAAGGATTGATTGAAACGGTAAGGCGGCCATTATGTTAGGCACACGATCAGGATTTTGACAGATTTATAACAGAAGCTCCAAACGCTTGCCAGTTTAGGTAAGAATGTAGAATTATACATTGTCACGTGCTTTACACATACAAACGAGAAAAAAAGGGGGAAAGTAGTATTGCTGTTTTAACCACATTTAAGGCATTCTGGCAGGGAAGTTACAATGATAGAAAAACTGTTATTATGATAACACTCTAATTGTAAATAATTATAAATACAATTAGTCAGTGGTAGAGGTGCCTTCAACAATATGATGGGTACAGCGTCCGGTTTCAAGAGGTTCTAAACTAGTTAAACGGGCAAAGCTCTTGGAAGTTTAATTTATAAAAGGTTATACCATATGTATCCATGCTCCACTCCACAATAACACGTATGCAAGCTCCACAATAACACGTATGCAAGCTCTACAATAACACGTATGCAAGCTCTACAATAACACGTATGCAAGCTCTACAATAACACGTATGCAAGCTCTACAATAACACGTATGCAAGCTCTACAAAAACACGTATGCAAGCTCTACAAAAACACGTATGTAAGCCTTACATTAACACGTTAAATATGTATTCTGTACAATAATATAGATATATGCTCTACAATATGTATGAATTTTCTAATCATAATAATAGTGCCCGGTGTCTGTAACTAAATAAAATAGCGCTCTCGGGATAGGAGTGCTACTCTCTACCTTCCAATCCCATCGCATTTCCATCACTGCTAGTCATTTGGGATTTCATTCCAGACACTAAGTGTTTTTAGGAACTTTAATGAACATAAACATTAGTAATCCGATGAGTGGCCTTATCGTGTATACCATATATCATCCAAATATCGGATTCCGTGCGGGGTAAAAAATTCAAGAGATACTGGTGCGGTATATGGGTGACATGGTTATACCACAGCTAAAAGTGGCTGAAGTGTGACGGTACGGGGGACGGCTGAAGTGTGACGGTACGGGGGACGGCTGAAGTGTGAAGGTACGGGGGGACGGCTGAAGTGTGACGGTACGGGGGGGCGGCTGAAGTGTGACGGTACGGCGGGACGGCTGAAGTGTGACGGTACGGCGGGACGGCTGAAGTGTGACGGTACGGCGGGACGGCTGAAGTGTGACGGTACGGCGGGACGGCTGAAGTGTGACGGTACGGCGGGACGGCTGAAGTGTGACGGTGCGGGGGGACGGCTGAAGTGTGACGGTACGGGGGACGGCTGAAGTGTGACGGTACGGGGGACGGCTGAAGTGTGACGGTACGGGGGACGGCTGAAGTGTGACGGTACGGGGGACGGCTGAAGTGTGACGGTACGGGGGACGGCTGAAGTGTGACGGTACGGGGGACGGCTGAAGTGTGACGGTACGGCGGGACGGCTGAAGTGTGACGGTACGGCGGGATGGCTGAAGTGTGACGGTACGGGGGACGGCTGAAGTGTGACGGTACGGGGGACGGCTGAAGTGTGACGGTACGGGGGACGGCTGAAGTGTGACGGTACGGGGGACGGCTGAAGTGTGACGGTACGGGGGGACGGCTGAAGTGTGACGGTACGGGGGACGGCTGAAGTGTGACGGTACGGCGGGACGGCTGAAGTGTGACGGTACGGGGGACGGCTGAAGTGTGACGGTACGGGGGGACGGCTGAAGTGTGACGGTACGGGGGACGGCTGAAGTGTGACGGTACGGGGGGACGGCTGAAGTGTGACGGTACGGGGGACGGTGTGACGGTACGGGTGACGGCTGAAGTGTGACGGTACGGGGGACGGCTGAAGTGTGACGGTACGGGGGACGGCTGAAGTGTGACGGTACGGCGGGACGGCTGAAGTGTGACGGTACGGGGGGACGGCTGAAGTGTGACGGTACGGGGGACGGCTGAAGTGTGACGGTACGGGGGACGGCTGAAGTGTGACGGTACGGGGGACGGCTGTAGTGTGACGGTACGGGGGACGGCTGAAGTGTGACGGTACGGGGGACGGCTGAAGTGTGACGGTACGGCGGGACGGCTGAAGTGTGACGGTACGGGGGACGGCTGAAGTGTGACGGTACGGGGGACGGCTGAAGTGTGACGGTACGGGGGACGGCTGAAGTGTGAAGGTACGGGGGACGGCTGAAGTGTGACGGTACGGCGGGACGGCTGAAGTGTGACGGTACGGGGGGACGGCTGAAGTGTGACGGTACGGGGGGACGGCTGAAGTGTGACGGTACGGGGGACGGCTGAAGTGTGACGGTACGGGGGACGGCTGAAGTGTGACGGTACGGGGGGACGGCTGAAGTGTGACGGTACGGGGGACGGCTGAAGTGTGACGGTACGGGGGGACGGCTGAAGTGTGACGGTACGGGGGACGGCTGAAGTGTGACGGTACGGGGGGACGGCTGAAGTGTGACGGTACGGGGGGACGGCTGAAGTGTGACGGTACGGGGGACGGCTGAAGTGTGACGGTACGGGGGGACGGCTGAAGTGTGACGGTACGGGGGACGGCTGAAGTGTGACGGTACGGCGGGACGGCTGAAGTGTGACGGTACGGGGGACGGCTGAAGTGTGACGGTACGGGGGACGGCTGAAGTGTGACGGTACGGGGGACGGCTGAAGTGTGACGGTACGGCGGGACGGCTGAAGTGTGACGGTACGGGGGACGGCTGAAGTGTGACGGTACGGGGGACGGCTGAAGTGTGACGGTACGGGGGACGGCTGAAGTGTGACGGTACGGGGGGACGGCTGAAGTGTGACGGTACGGGGGGACGGCTGAAGTGTGACGGTACGGGGGACGGCTGAAGTGTGACGGTACGGGGGGACGGCTGAAGTGTGACGGTACGGGGGACGGCTGAAGTGTGACGGTACGGCGGGACGGCTGAAGTGTGACGGTACGGGGGACGGCTGAAGTGTGACGGTACGGGGGACGGCTGAAGTGTGACGGTACGGGGGACGGCTGAAGTGTGACGGTACGGCGGGACGGCTGAAGTGTGACGGTACGGGGGACGGCTGAAGTGTGACGGTACGGGGGACGGCTGAAGTGTGACGGTACGGGGGACGGCTGAAGTGTGACGGTACGGGGGACGGCTGAAGTGTGACGGTACGGCGGGACGGCTGAAGTGTGACGGTACGGGGGACGGCTGAAGTGTGACGGTACGGGGGGACGGCTGAAGTGTGACGGTACGGGGGGACGGCTGAAGTGTGACGGTACGGCGGGACGGCTGAAGTGTGACGGTACGGGGGACGGCTGAAGTGTGACGGTACGGGGGACGGCTGAAGTGTGACGGTACGGGGGACGGCTGAAGTGTGACGGTACGGGGGACGGCTGAAGTGTGACGGTACGGGGGACGGCTGAAGTGTGACGGTACGGCGGGACGGCTGAAGTGTGACGGTACGGGGGACGGCTGAAGTGTGACGGTACGGGGGGACGGCTGAAGTGTGACGGTACGGGGGGACGGCTGAAGTGTGACGGTACGGCGGGACGGCTGAAGTGTGACGGTACGGGGGACGGCTGAAGTGTGACGGTACGGGGGGACGGCTGAAGTGTGACGGTACGGGGGACGGCTGAAGTGTGACGGTACGGGGGGACGGCTGAAGTGTGACGGTACGGGGGACGGTGTGACGGTACGGGTGACGGCTGAAGTGTGACGGTACGGGGGACGGCTGAAGTGTGACGGTACGGGGGACGGCTGAAGTGTGACGGTACGGCGGGACGGCTGAAGTGTGACGGTACGGGGGGACGGCTGAAGTGTGACGGTACGGGGGACGGCTGAAGTGTGACGGTACGGGGGACGGCTGAAGTGTGACGGTACGGGGGACGGCTGTAGTGTGACGGTACGGGGGACGGCTGAAGTGTGACGGTACGGGGGACGGCTGAAGTGTGACGGTACGGCGGGACGGCTGAAGTGTGACGGTACGGGGGACGGCTGAAGTGTGACGGTACGGGGGACGGCTGAAGTGTGACGGTACGGGGGACGGCTGAAGTGTGAAGGTACGGGGGACGGCTGAAGTGTGACGGTACGGCGGGACGGCTGAAGTGTGACGGTACGGGGGGACGGCTGAAGTGTGACGGTACGGGGGGACGGCTGAAGTGTGACGGTACGGGGGACGGCTGAAGTGTGACGGTACGGGGGACGGCTGAAGTGTGACGGTACGGGGGGACGGCTGAAGTGTGACGGTACGGGGGACGGCTGAAGTGTGACGGTACGGGGGGACGGCTGAAGTGTGACGGTACGGGGGACGGCTGAAGTGTGACGGTACGGGGGGACGGCTGAAGTGTGACGGTACGGGGGGACGGCTGAAGTGTGACGGTACGGGGGACGGCTGAAGTGTGACGGTACGGGGGGACGGCTGAAGTGTGACGGTACGGGGGACGGCTGAAGTGTGACGGTACGGCGGGACGGCTGAAGTGTGACGGTACGGGGGACGGCTGAAGTGTGACGGTACGGGGGACGGCTGAAGTGTGACGGTACGGGGGACGGCTGAAGTGTGACGGTACGGCGGGACGGCTGAAGTGTGACGGTACGGGGGACGGCTGAAGTGTGACGGTACGGGGGACGGCTGAAGTGTGACGGTACGGGGGACGGCTGAAGTGTGACGGTACGGGGGGACGGCTGAAGTGTGACGGTACGGGGGGACGGCTGAAGTGTGACGGTACGGGGGACGGCTGAAGTGTGACGGTACGGGGGGACGGCTGAAGTGTGACGGTACGGGGGACGGCTGAAGTGTGACGGTACGGCGGGACGGCTGAAGTGTGACGGTACGGGGGACGGCTGAAGTGTGACGGTACGGGGGACGGCTGAAGTGTGACGGTACGGGGGACGGCTGAAGTGTGACGGTACGGCGGGACGGCTGAAGTGTGACGGTACGGGGGACGGCTGAAGTGTGACGGTACGGGGGACGGCTGAAGTGTGACGGTACGGGGGACGGCTGAAGTGTGACGGTACGGGGGACGGCTGAAGTGTGACGGTACGGCGGGACGGCTGAAGTGTGACGGTACGGGGGACGGCTGAAGTGTGACGGTACGGGGGGACGGCTGAAGTGTGACGGTACGGGGGGACGGCTGAAGTGTGACGGTACGGCGGGACGGCTGAAGTGTGACGGTACGGGGGACGGCTGAAGTGTGACGGTACGGGGGACGGCTGAAGTGTGACGGTACGGGGGACGGCTGAAGTGTGACGGTACGGGGGACGGCTGAAGTGTGACGGTACGGGGGACGGCTGAAGTGTGACGGTACGGCGGGACGGCTGAAGTGTGACGGTACGGGGGACGGCTGAAGTGTGACGGTACGGGGGGACGGCTGAAGTGTGACGGTACGGGGGGACGGCTGAAGTGTGACGGTACGGCGGGACGGCTGAAGTGTGACGGTACGGGGGACGGCTGAAGTGTGACGGTACGGGGGACGGCTGAAGTGTGACGGTACGGGGGACGGCTGAAGTGTGACGGTACGGGGGGACGGCTGAAGTGTGACGGTACGGCGGGACGGCTGAAGTGTGACGGTACGGCGGGACGGCTGAAGTGTGACGGTACGGCGGGACGGCTGAAGTGTGACGGTACGGGGGACGGCTGAAGTGTGACGGTACGGGGGACGGCTGAAGTGTGACGGTACGGCGGGACGGCTGAAGTGTGACGGTACGGGGGGACGGCTGAAGTGTGACGGTACGGCGGGACGGCTGAAGTGTGACGGTACGGCGGGACGGCTGAAGTGTGACGGTACGGGGGACGGCTGAAGTGTGACGGTACGGGGGACGGCTGAAGTGTGACGGTACGGGGGACGGCTGAAGTGTGACGGTACGGGGGACGGCTGAAGTGTGACGGTACGGGGGACGGCTGAAGTGTGACGGTACGGCGGGACGGCTGAAGTGTGACGGTACGGCGGGACGGCTGAAGTGTGACGGTACGGCGGGACGGCTGAAGTGTGACGGTACGGCGGGACGGCTGAAGTGTGACGGTAAGGGCGGGACGGCTGAAGTGTGACGGTACGGGGGACGGCTGAAGTGTGACGGTACGGCGGGACGGCTGAAGTGTGACGGTACGGGGGACGGCTGAAGTGTGACGGTACGGCGGGACGGCTGAAGTGTGACGGTACGGGGGACGGCTGAAGTGTGACGGTACGGGGGACGGCTGAAGTGTGACGGTACGGCGGGACGGCTGAAGTGTGACGGTACGGCGGGACGGCTGAAGTGTGACGGTACGGGGGACGGCTGAAGTGTGACGGTACGGGGGACGGCTGAAGTGTGACGGTACGGGGGACGGCTGAAGTGTGACGGTACGGCGGGACGGCTGAAGTGTGACGGTACGGGGGACGGCTGAAGTGTGACGGTACGGGGGACGGCTGAAGTGTGACGGTACGGCGGGACGGCTGAAGTGTGACGGTACGGGGGACGGCTGAAGTGTGACGGTACGGGGGACGGCTGAAGTGTGACGGTACGGGGGACGGCTGAAGTGTGACGGTACGGGGGACGGCTGAAGTGTGACGGTACGGCGGGACGGCTGAAGTGTGACGGTACGGGAGACGGCTGAAGTGTGACGGTACGGCGGGACGGCTGAAGTGTGACGTACGGGGGACGGCTGAAGTGTGATGGTACGGCGGGACAGCTGAAGTGTGACGGTACGGCGGGACGGCTGAAGTGTGACGGTACGGGGGGACGGCTGAAGTGTGACGGTACGGGGGACGGCTGAAGTGTGACGGTACGGGGGACGGCTGAAGTGTGACGGTACAGCGGGACGGCTGAAGTGTGACGGTACGGCGGGACGGCTGAAGTGTAACGGTACGGCGGGACGGCTGAAGTGTGACGGTACGGGGGACGGCTGAAGTGTGACGGTACGGCGGGACGGCTGAAGTGTGACGGTACGGGGGGACGGCTGAAGTGTGACGGTACGGGGAACGGCTGAAGTGTGACGGTACGGGGGACGGCTGAAGTGTGACGGTACAGCGGGACGGCTGAAGTGTGACGGTACGGCGGGACGGCTGAAGTGTAACGGTACGGCGGGACGGCTGAAGTGTGACGGTACGGGGGACGGCTGAAGTGTGACGGTACGGCGGGACGGCTGAAGTGTAACGGTACGGGGGACGGCTGAAGTGTGACGGTACGGGGGACGGCTGAAGTGTGACGGTACGGCGGGACGGCTGAAGTGTGACGGTACGGGGGACGGCTGAAGTGTGACGGTACGGGGGACGGCTGAAGTGTGACGGTACGGGGGACGGCTGAAGTGTGACGGTACGGGGGACGGCTGAAGTGTGACGGTACGGCGGGACGGCTGAAGTGTGACGGTACGGGAGACGGCTGAAGTGTGACGGTACGGCGGGACGGCTGAAGTGTGACGTACGGGGGACGGCTGAAGTGTGATGGTACGGCGGGACAGCTGAAGTGTGACGGTACGGCGGGACGGCTGAAGTGTGACGGTACGGGGGGACGGCTGAAGTGTGACGGTACGGGGGACGGCTGAAGTGTGACGGTACGGGGGACGGCTGAAGTGTGACGGTACAGCGGGACGGCTGAAGTGTGACGGTACGGCGGGACGGCTGAAGTGTAACGGTACGGCGGAACGGCTGAAGTGTGACGGTACGGGGGACGGCTGAAGTGTGACGGTACGGCGGGACGGCTGAAGTGTGACGGTACGGGGGGACGGCTGAAGTGTGACGGTACGGGGAACGGCTGAAGTGTGACGGTACGGGGGACGGCTGAAGTGTGACGGTACAGCGGGACGGCTGAAGTGTGACGGTACGGCGGGACGGCTGAAGTGTAACGGTACGGCGGGACGGCTGAAGTGTGACGGTACGGGGGACGGCTGAAGTGTGACGGTACGGCGGGACGGCTGAAGTGTGACGGTACGGGGGGACGGCTGAAGTGTGACGGTACGGGGAACGGCTGAAGTGTGACGGTACGGGGGACGGCTGAAGTGTGACGGTACGGGGGACGGCTGAAGTGTGACGGTACGGCGGGACGGCTGAAGTGTGACGGTACGGGGGACGGCTGAAGTGTGACGGTACGGGGGACGGCTGAAGTGTGACGGTACGGCGGACGGCTGAAGTGTGACGGTACTGGGGACGGCTGAAGTGTGACGGTACGGGGGACGGCTGAAGTGTGACGGTACGGGGGACGGCTGAAGTGTGACGGTACGGGGGACGGCTGAAGTGTGACGGTACGGCGGGACGGCTGAAGTGTGACGGTACGGAGGATGGCTGAAGTGTGACGGTACGGGGGACGGCTGAAGTGTGACGGTACGGGGGACGGCTGAAGTGTGACGGTACGGCGGGACGGCTGAAGTGTGACGGTACGGCGGGACGGCTGAAGTGTGACGGTACGGGGGACGGCTGAAGTGTGACGGTACGGCGGGACGGCTGAAGTGTGATGGGACGGCTGAAGTGTGATGGTACGGGGGACGGCTGAAGTGTGACGGTACGGCGGTACGGCTGAAGTGTGATGGTACGGGGGACGGCTGAAGTGTGACGGTACGGCGGGACGGCTGAAGTGTGACGGTACGGGGGACGGCTGAAGTGTGACGGTACGGGGGACGGCTGAAGTGTGATGGTACGGGGGACGGCTGAAGTGTGACGGTACGGGGGACGGCTGAAGTGTGACGGTACGGGGGACGGCTGAAGTGTGATGGTACGGGGGACGGCTGAAGTGTGACGGTACGGCGGTACGGCTGAAGTGTGATGGTACGGGGGACGGCTGAAGTGTGACGGTACGGCGGGACGGCTGAAGTGTGACGGTACGGGGGACGGCTGAAGTGTGACGGTACGGGGGACGGCTGAAGTTTGATGGTACGGGGGACGGCTGAAGTGTGACGGTACGGGGGACGGCTGAAGTGTGACGGTACGGGGGACGGCTGAAGTGTGACGGTACGGGGGACGGCTGAAGTGTGACGGTACGGGGGACGGCTGAAGTGTGACGGTACGGGGGACAGCTGAAGTGTGACGGTACGGCGGGACAGGTAAGGGGACCTTTCTATTTACAAACCTACAATACCAGTACTTTTTATTTACAGAGCAACAGTGCCCCAGTTTGTTTTTTACAGACCCAAAGTGATACTTCCTTTTTAGCAGAAGCCTCACTCAATTCCTGCTCTTGCAGTGCAACATCTGTGTAAATCTTCCTCACGTACTGCACACATAACTATTCTCCAACTTTAATAAAAATACCCCTTGTGAGCACATTCACACGTCTCAAACAGGTCCACGACCGCGCCGTTCCCCATTATCCCTTAGCATACAATGCTTCCACTGCAGCCAGGGATTCTGGGTACTGACATGCAAATGAGCACTCAGTGCTTCAATCTTTGCTTCATATCCTCCAAAGTTGAACAAAGCCTGAATTTTTGAGGTCCATTCTTGCAGCTATTAAAATAAATTAAATAAATGACGTCTCTTTCTGTTCTCACTCCAGAAATCTTTTTGGAAAGGGTTTGAGCAGTGCCCTCTTACCTGGTTTAAGAGGACGCACACCTTCATTCCACCCCAGTACCACTGCTTTCTCTTTCGGGATTTTATATCCCGGCTGCCTGTGAGTCTGCCATCGCATACTTCCTCCTGGTCACAGCGGTGCTGACGGCCTGAAGCGATAACAGTGTGAAATTCAGCACGACTGCAATGAGGATGTGGCAGCCAGGGGAAGCTGTTAGGCTATTCTATCTCAGTTACTGGGGAACATGGAAGCTAATGGGAGTGTCGCTCTGACTGATATGAAGCTGCTACATGTACCCTAAAACATTCACATAGGGCATGTTAGCGTTTCATTTAAACAATAGGAGGAACTATTGGAAGAGGTTATATGGAGCAATAATAGGAGTTATAAGCGAGAAGTTGTATTGGGTAATAGGAGTTATAATGAGCAATAGGAACAGTTATAGGAAGTGATAGGAGGAGCTATAAGGAGCGGTTATATGCAGATATAGGAGGCGTTATAGGGAGTTGTTATATGGAGCAATAGAAGGGTTATAGGGAGTGGTTATATTGAGCATTAGGAGGAGTTATAGGGAGCGGTTATATGGTGCAATGGGAGGAGTTATAGGGAGCGGTTATATGGTGCAATGGGAGGAGTTATAGGGAGCGGTTATATGGAGCAATATGAGAAACTCTTTTTATTGAAAATTTTTTCCAACATTACATTTCATAGAAAAACATTTCAAACAAAAACTGCACATTATGTACAAACTTATATTATATCAATATGAACTCAGCATGTGTGCCAACCTTTCTCCTCAACAGCAACTTCACATTCCTTTTATACACATTTTAATTGAAACTAAATAAAAGCCTTAACTATAACATTAATAGCTGCTACCTTTAAAGGATTAATTAATGAACAAACATTTTAAGCCCCACCCCCCCCAAAAAAAACCACACCGTATTATTTTTTCTTTTTCCCCACATTATCCCCCAATGACCCAAACCTCTTAATGGTCACTGAAGGTGGGATCATGTCCGAATCTGCCTCTCTGGAAACATCTATATTATGTTCCTCTTCGGATAAGGAAAGTTCCTCTACATCGTCGGAGTCCTCAGCTCTTGACCCCCAATCTTTCCTAAGAGCAGAAAAACGGTTCTTTATAGTTACCTGAGGAACTTTACCAGCGGGACCTGCAGGACGTCGAAGAGTCCCTCCAAGTTTTTTTACCATGCTCTTCTTCCTTTTCTTTTTTTCCTTTGCCCAAATCTGCTCACTTTCTTTTTCTTTATTATTATTTCCCCTCACTTGGGTTTCCATCATAGTAGGATCATCTGATTCCCCAGATTGTTCCCCTGCTGGGAGTAGATTTGAGGAGGTTCCTTCTAAGGGGTCTTCTGACATTTCCTGGGCACTGTTTACACTCTCAATAATTGTTTCTTCTGTAAGTGTATCTGGGCAAACTGCATCACAGGCGGTCCAGGACAAGCTCCGTCCCCAGGAGGATCTAAGCAAGCGCCATCCCTAGGCTGAACCAGACCAACCCCATCTGCAGGTGGATCCGGACATATCCTGTCTGCAACTTTATGGGCTCGGTCGTAAAGTGCTTCATTGTCTTCGAAGTCCACTTCCTGCTCTCATACTTTTGAAATATTATGCCAGGCTTCTGCGCAATTCGTATATGAATGTCCAAATTTATCGCATAAATTACATCTGATGTTTGTACAACTTGCCCTCTCGTGGCCCAAGGACTGGCACAAGTTGCATTTTAGAACATCACAAGACATGCTTAAATGTCTGGCTGAACCATATCTATGGCTCAAGGTTGGCTGACCATAGTAAAAACAATTTCCTTTTTCTCTTCCTATGAAGAAGGAGTTGGGCAAATGCTTTGTAACATTGCCATGTCGCCAAAGTCTGACTTGCACTTTCCAACCTCCAATCCAAATTTCTTCCGCGTCCATAATTCTTGTAGGTGGAGCCAGTACTTCGCATTGTCTGCCAAGCCATATCAGAATATCTGATATTGGGATTGATTCGTGTCTGAAGAGAATTGTCACCGACTTTGTTTCCGGTTTGGACACAGGAATAGCAGCAAAGGACTTCCATAATTCTGACTTTTTAAGACTCTCATATTTTGTCCAGAAATAGTCCAGAGCCTGAGGTCTCTTAAAGCTGACATCGTATTCGCATGAACCTGGAACATGGATAAGTGCATAAATGTCATCTGCTCTGAAGCCCAAAGATTCTTTCAATATATGTTTTCCTACAAAAATCCTGCCAGGCTTCATCTCCTCACTGCCTTTATACCTCAACCTTACCACATTCCTCCTTTTTAAAGGTTGTGCATTTCTGGTCACAGCGCTCACAAAGGATCTCCCACTCCAGGCTGAAGGGGGTGCTGTGTGAACTGGTGTTGCCTTAATGCCATTACTTTGCTTTACCCCATCTTCTGATTGGGTCACTCTATTATCAGAAACTGTTTGGATAGAAGCAGCACTTTCAGTCTCCACAACCTTAATTTCACTCCCAGGCACTACAGGGTTAATGCTGTCTCCATTGCTGCTAATTACCACCTGCTGTTCCCCTCTCTCAGAGTTCTGAATCCCAGGAACAGCTAATAAGCAGGGGGGTGGTTCTGTAAGTCCAAGTGAGCATGGGTTCTCTGGCTCACTGCTCTCAGGTACGAACTCCATTTCCAGCTGATCTCCTCTCAGAGTTTCTAGGTTCTTGCTTTGCTGCTCTCCAGATTTTTTTTGTTATTTCTTTAACTTCCCCCAGCGTGGGAGTCTGAGATAACCTCACATCACAGGTGTCTGCTGCTTTCTTTGCATGCAATGGTCTTTTAATCAGATCTTCTGCTGCTTCTGCTATTAACCCCTGGGATGCTGGAAGCTCTGGAACAGATCCTTGCTCACAGTCTGATACACCCTGAGGTGAGTCCCCTTCCCTGAAGTCTTTGGACCTTATTACAGGGCTGTTACCTTCTCCTGTGGAAACCTTTAGCCTCCGGTCCTTTGCTTTCTTTTTTTTTTGCAGCTTTACCCTTTGGGGTTTTCTTGGCAGTTGGTGGAATTAAACTGTCAGGATCTGAATTAGAATTTTCCTGGGATAAGTTCTCTGTTTTATCTTTAGACTTTGCAGAGTTGTTCTGGGATCTAGTTTCTCTCCCACTTCTTGTAGGCGTCACCAAACTTATCTTTTCTTGAGAGCATTAAATGGGGTTTTGGCTTCCGTTTCCACAATATGAATCTGCGCCTTGTTCTGCACTTTGCTCTGCACCCTGCTCAGCATTTTGCTCTGCGCCCCGCTCTGCGCCCTGCTCAGCACCCTGTTCAGCACTGTGGGTTAGCATTTCAATAGTTTTTAAAAGGGAACGTTTCTGTTTGACTGGAACCCCTGTTATTTTAGCAATCTCAACCTCCAACCGGTTAATTCAACATGCAGATGATTTATTTGCTTCTTGCGCATGTCTATCTCACGACCACGACATCTCTTTAATTTAATATTTTCTATTTCCAATTCTTCTACCTTCCTGTTATACTTCTTCAATAAAACTCGTTTCTCTTCTTTCTTAAGCAGATTCTGTTCTGCCCCTTCCTTTCTCTCCAAACTCTCCTGTACCTTGCATTCAGCCTCACCAAGGCCTACACCACTGCTGCAGCCTGCAGCCTCTCCTACTTCCATCTCCAACACACAGCCACCAACCCCTGGGTCTAAGGCCATCCTGGCTCCCCTGCAGGAGCTCACCTGCAGCCCATCCTGGAGGAGTTATAGGGAGGGGGTATATGGAGCAATAGGAGGAGTTATAGGGAGCGGTTATATGGAGCAATAGGAGGAGTTATGGGGCAATAGGAGGAGTTATAGGGAGCGGTTATATGGAGTAATAGGAGGAGTTATAGGGAGCGGTTATATGGAGTAATAGGAGGAGTTATAGGGAGAGGTTATATGGACAATAGAAGGAGTTATAGGGAGCGGTTATATGGAGCAATAGGAGGAGTTATAGGGAGCGGTTATATGGTGCAATAGGAGGAGTTATAGGGAGCAGTTATATGGAGCAATAGGAGGAGTTATAGGGAGCGGTTATATGGTGCAATAGGAGGAGTTATAGAGAGGGGTTATATGGAGTAATAGGAGGAGTTATAGGGAGAGGTTATATGGGGCAATAGGAGGAGTTATAGGGAGGGGTTATATTGAGCAATAGGAGTTATAGGGAGCGGTTATATGTAGTAATAGGAGGAGTTATAGGGAGGGGTTATATTGAGCAATAGGAGGAGTTATAGGGAGCGGTTATATGGTGCAATAGGAGGAGTTATAGGGAGCGGTTATATTGAGCAATAGGAGGAGTTATAGGAAGCGGTTATAATGAGCAAAAGGAGGAGTTATAGGGAGCGGTTATATGGAGCGATAGGAGGAGTTATAGGGAGGGGTTATATGGGGCAATAGGAGGTGTTATAGGGAGCGGTTATATGGAGCAATAGGAGGAGTTATAGGGAGCGGTTATATGGAGCAATAGGAGGAGTTATAGGGAGGGGTTATATTGAGCAATAGGAGGAGTTATAGGGAGGGGTTATATGGGGTAATAGGAGGAGTTATAGGGAGGGGTTATATTGAGCAATAGGAGGAGTTGTAGGGAGGGGTTATATGGAGAGATAGGAGGAGTTATAGGGAGCGGTTATATGTTGCAATAGGAGGAGTTATAGGGAGCGGTTATATGGGGCAATAGGAGGAGTTATAGGGAGCGGTTATATGGAGAGATAGGAGGAGTTATAGGGAGCGGTTATATGGAGAGATAGGAGGAGTTTTAGGGAGCGGTTATATGGAGCATTAGGAGGAGTTATAGGGAGCGGTTATATGGAGCAATAGGAGGAGTTATAGGGAGCGGTTATATGGAGAGATAGGAGGAGTTATAGGGAGCGGTTATATGGAGAGATAGGAGGAGTTATAGGGAGCGGTTATATGGAGCATTAGGAGGAGTTATAGGGAGCGGTTATATGGAGCAATAGGAGGAGTTATAGGGAGTGGTTATATGGTGCAATAGGAGGAGTTATAGGGAGTGGTTATATGGTGCAATAGGAGGAGTTATAGGGAGCGGTTATATGGAGAGATAGGAGGAGTTATAGGGAGCGGTTATATGGAGCATTAGGAGGAGTTATAGGGAGCGGTTATATGGAGCAATAGGAGGAATTATAGGGAGCGGTTATATGGAGCAATAGGAGGAGTTATAGGGAGTGGTTATATGGTGCAATAGGAGGAGTTATAGGGAGTGGTTATATGGTGCAATAGGAGGAGTTATAGGGAGTGGTTATATGGTGCAATAGGAGGAGTTATAGGGAGTGGTTATATGGTGCAATAGGAGGAGATATAGGGAGTGGTTATGTGGTGCAATAGGAGGAGTTATAGGGAGTGGTTATATGGAGCAATAGGGGGAGTTATAGGGAGCAGTTATATTGAGCAATAGGAGGAGTTATAGGGAGCGGTTATATGAGGCAATAGTAGGAGTTATAGGGAGCGGTTATATGGAGCGATAGGAGGAGTTATAGGGAGCGGTTATATGGAGCAATAGGAGGAGTTATATGGAGCGATAGGAGGAGTTATAGGGAGCGGTTATATTGAGCAATAGGAGGAGTTATAGGGAGCGGTTATATTGAGCAATAGGAGGAGTTATAGGGAGCGGTTATATTGAGCAATAGGAGGAGTTATAGGGAGCGGTTATATGGAGCGATAGGAGGAGTTATAGGGAGCGGTTATATTGAGCAATAGGAGGAGTTATAGGGAGAGGTTATATGGAGCAATAGGGGGAGTTATAGGGAGCGGTTATATGGAGCAATAGGAGGAGTTATAGGGAGCGGTTATATGGAGCGATAGGAGGAGTTATAGGGAGCGGTTATATTGAGCAATAGGAGGAGTTATAGGGAGCGGTTATATTGAGCAATAGGAGGAGTTATAGGGAGCGGTTATATGGGGCAATAGGAGGAGTTATAGGGAGCGGTTATATTGAGCAATAGGAGGAGTTATAGGGAGCGGTTATATTGAGCAATAGGAGGAGTTATACCTACAGAGATGTGAGATTCACTTACATTGTATATTGTTCTGAAAACAAATACTCCTGTATAGTCGCAACTTACAGCTTTCTAATTATATCTGTTCTGTTAAATACAGATACATTCAAAGGAGCACTTTGACCTCTTGACAAAGCAGAAACCTCAATCCGTCCACAATAAAGCCACAGTTTTTCATGTTGGAAAGACCTGCAGAAAGTTTCTTTCCTTGGCAGAATTTGGCTCGCACTGTTACATATAGAGACATTTTCTGAAATTCCTTGATATCACTGCCAACATCCTCATGTATACACAGCACATGTACAGCAAAGCAGCAGCAGTGCCAGCCTCCCACTCACACACACACTACAACAGCATGACATGTATACACACCGCAGGCAGCAGCAGTGCCAGCCTCCCACTCACACACACTACAACAGCATGACATGTATACACACCGCAGGCAGCAGCAGTGCCAGCCTCCCACTCACACACACACTACAACAGCATGACATGTATACACACCGCAGGCAGCAGCAGTGCCAGCCTCCCACTCACACACACACTACAACAGCATGACATGTATACACACCGCAGGCAGCAGCAGTGCCAGCCTCCCACTCACACACACACTACAACAGCATGACATGTATACACACCGCAGGCAGCAGAAGTGCCAGCCTCCCACTCACACACACACTACAACAGCAAGACATGTATACACACCGCAGGCAGCAGCAGTGCCAGCCTCCCACTCACACACACACTACAACAGCATGACATGTATACACACCGCAGGCAGCAGCAGTGCCAGCCTCCCACTCACACACACACTACAACAGCATGACATGTATACACACCGCAGGCAGCAGCAGTGCCAGCCTCCCACTCACACACACACTACAACAGCAAGACATGTATACACACCGCAGGCAGCAGCAGTGCCAGCCTCCCACTCACACACACACTACAACAGCATGACATGTATACACACCGCAGGCAGCAGCAGTGCCAGCCTCCCACTCACACACACTACAACAGCCTGACATGTATACACACCGCAGGCAGCAGCAGTACCAGCCTCCCACTCACACACACACTACAACAGCATGACATGTATACACACCGCAGGCAGCAGCAGTGCCAGCCTCCCACTCACACACACACTACAACAGCAAGACATGTATACACACCGCAGGCAGCAGCAGTGCCAGCCTCCCACTCACACACACACTACAACAGCATGACATGTATACACACCGCAGGCAGCAGCAGTGCCAGCCTCCCACTCACACACACACTACAACAGCAAGACATGTATACACACCGCAGGCAGCAGCAGTGCCAGCCTCCCACTCACACACACACTACAACAGCATGACATGTATACACACCGCAGGCAGCAGCAGTGCCAGCCTCCCACTCACACACACACTACAACAGCAAGACATGTATACACACCGCAGGCAGCAGCAGTGCCAGCCTCCCACTCACACACACACTACAACAGCATGACATGTATACACACCGCAGGCAGCAGCAGTACCAGCCTCCCACTCACACACACACTACAACAGCATGACATGTATACACACCGCAGGCAGCAGCAGTGCCAGCCTCCCACTCACACACACACTACAACAGCATGACATGTATACACACCGCAGGCAGCAGCAGTGCCAGCCTCCCACTCACACACACACTACAACAGCATGACATGTATACACACCGCAGGCAGCAGCAGTGCCAGCCTCCCACTCACACACACACTACAACAGCATGACATGTATACACACCGCAGGCAGCAGCAGTGCCAGCCTCCCACTCACACACACACTACAACAGCATGACATGTATACACACCGCAGGCGGCAGCAGCAGTGCCAGCCTCCCACTCACACACACACTACAACAGCATGACATGTATACACACCGCAGGCAGCAGCAGTGCCAGCCTCCCACTCACACACACACTACAACAGCATGACATGTATACACACCGCAGGCAGCAGCAGTGCCAGCCTCCCACTCACACACACACTACAACAGCAAGACATGTATACACACCGCAGGCAGCAGCAGTGCCAGCCTCCCACTCACACACACTACAACAGCATGACATGTATACACACCGCAGGCAGCAGCAGTGCCAGCCTCCCACTCACACACACTACAACAGCATGACATGTATACACACCGCAGGCAGCAGCAGTGCCAGCCTCCCACTCACACACACACTACAACAGCATGACATGTATACACACCGCAGGCAGCAGCAGTGCCAGCCTCCCACTCACACACACACTACAACAGCAAGACATGTATACACACCGCAGGCAGCAGCAGTGCCAGCCTCCCACTCACACACACTACAACAGCATGACATGTATACACACCGCAGGCAGCAGCAGTGCCAGCCTCCCACTCACACACACTACAACAGCATGACATGTATACACACCGCAGGCAGCAGCAGTGCCAGCCTCCCACTCACACACACTACAACAGCATGACATGTATACACACCACAGGCAGCAGCAGTGCCAGCCTCCCACTCACACACACACACTACAACAGCATGACATGTATACACACCGCAGGCAGCAGCAGTGCCAGCCTCCCACTCACACACACACTACAACAGCAAGACATGTATACACACCGCAGGCAGCAGCAGTGCCAGCCTCCCACTCACACACACACTACAACAGCATGACATGTATACACACCGCAGGCAGCAGTAGTGCCAGCCTCCCACTCACACACACACTACAACAGCATGACATGTATACACACCGCAGGCAGCAGCAGTGCCAGCCTCCCACTCACACACACACTACAACAGCATGACATGTATACACACCGCAGGCAGCAGCAGTGCCAGCCTCCCACTCACACACACTACAACAGCATGACATGTATACACACCGCAGGCAGCAGCAGTGCCAGCCTCCCACTCACACACACTACAACAGCATGACATGTATACACACCGCAGGCAGCAGCAGTGCCAGCCTCCCACTCACACGCTAATACACCATTACATGTATACACAGCACAGGCAGCAGCAGTGCCAGCTTCCCACTCACACGCACTAATACACCATGACATGTATACACAGCACAGGCAGCAGCAGTGCCAGCCTCCCCCCACACACTAATACGCCATGACATGTATACACAGTACAGGTACAGCACAGGTAGCAGCAGTGCCAGCCTCCCACACACGCACTAATACGCCATGACATGAATACACAGCACAGGTACAGCGCGGGCAGCAGCAGTGCCAGCCTCCCACTCACGCACTAATACACCATGACATGTATACACAGCACAGGTACAGCACAGGCAGTAGCAGCAGTGCCAGCCTCCCACACACGCACTAATACATCATGACATGTATACACAGCACAGGTACAGCGCGGGCAGCAGCAGCAGTGCCAGCCTCCCCCCCACACACTACTACACCACGACATGTATACACAGCACAGGTACAGCGCGGGCAGCAGCAGCAGAGCCAGCCAGCCTCCCACACACTACTACACCACGACATGTATACACAGCACAGGTACAGCGCGGGCAGCAGCAGCAGTGCCAGCCTCCCCCCCACACACTACTACACCACGACATGTATACACAGCACAGGTACAGCGCGGGCAGCAGCAGCAGAGCCAGCCAGCCTCCCACACACGCACTAATACACCATGACATGTATACACAGCACAGGTACAGCACAGGCAGCAGCAGCAGTGCCAGTCTCCCACTCACGCACTACTACACCACGTCATTTATACAAAGCACCAGCTCAGTGTGGGTAGTGGCAGTACCTCCTGCTTACACACACATTGACAAAACCGTCATGTATATACTGTACAGTACAGGTACAACACAGCGGCAGCAGTGTCAGTCTCCACGTCCCACACACACTACTATACCATGACATGTATACACAGCACAAGTACAGTGTGGGCATTTGTAGTGCCAAGCCCCCCCTCACACACGGTATGCACCATGACATGCATGCACCGCACAGGTAGAGTGCAGGCAGTAGCAGCCTCTCCCTCCTGCACATACACACCAGCACAGATACAGCTGCCCTGAAGAGACCTGCTTAGTTTTTCAGCTGGTCAGATAAGGTATTTGGTCTGAATTCACAACACAACCACGTGGAAAGTCTTTTTCTGGCCAAGAATGTTGATCTGTCACCGAGATAATGCATTTAACAGACCGTAATTGTTTGTTCTGGGATTAACTGGGAACTGCTCAGGGGAATATCTTTCATTCAGCATTCATTAAAACATGTCAATTACTTTAACACATTCACTACTAGAGGGGCCTGCAGTGTAAAACAATACAGATACACACGCTGCTCTGCGTATGATACAGATACACACGCTGCTCTGTGTATGATACAGATACACACGCTGCTCTGCGTATGATACAGATACACACGCTGCTCTGTGTATAATACAGATACACACGCTGCTCTGTGTATAATACAGATACACACGCTGCTCTGCGTATGATACAGATACACCCTGCTCTGCGTATGATACAGATACACACGCTGCTCTGCGTATGATACAGATACACACGCTGCTCTGTGTATAATACAGATACACACGCTGCTCTGTGTATAATACAGATACACACGCTGCTCTGTGTATAATACAGATACACACGCTGCTCTGTGTATGATACAGATACACACGCTGCTCTGTGTATAATACAGATACACACGCTGCTCTGTGTATAATACAGATACACACGCTGCTCTGTGTATAATACAGATACACACGCTGCTCTGTGTATGATACAGATACACACGCTGCTCTGTGTGTAATACAGATACACACGCTGCTCTGTGTTTGATACAGATACACACGCTGCTCTGTGTATGATACAGATACACACGCTGCTCTGTGTGTAATACAGATACACCCTGCTCTGTGTATGTGTGGCAGGACGGCCTGTAGCCGAGGTCAGGGAACAGTCCACACGTATAGTTTCAGGATAAATAAAAACGTTCAGTGGCTTTATTTCTCCACAGTAACATAACATGTGGGTACACTGTCCCTTTAACAAAATAAATCCTGCTCCACTTTGGGAGAAAAACTGACTAATAACACAGCAGACCTATCTAGCAGGCTGGCTGGCTAAACCAGAACCAAACCATAAGGGTACTTTAAGCAGTCAGTAAACAAATGAATAATCCTTACTTTAGTTGAAGTAGTCTTTGGTGAAATCCCTCTGGCTAAGGGCTCACGGAGCAGTGTGCTTCTCTATCTCTATCTCTATCTCCCTTGCTGGCTCTCAGGTGTCAGCTAAAGAGTTCTGATTTCCTAACTTCCACCTGAGTTAACCCTTATGAGTGCTGGATGAAGCACTCAGACATATGTCTCCCAGGCGTAACTGATAGAAGTTGACTTCACTCTGTCACAGTATGATACAGATACACACGCTGCTCTGCGTATGATACAGACACACGCTGCTCTGTGTGTAATACAGATACACCATGCTCTGTGTATGATACAGATACACACCCTGCTCTGTGTATGATACAGATACACACGCTGCTCTGTATATGATACAGATACACACGCTGCTCTGTGTATGATATAGATACACACCCTGCTCTGCGTATAATACAGATACACACGCTGCTCTGCGTATGATACAGATGTGACGATCGTGAGGGTTTGGCCCGGGATTAACGGGGTTACCCCCCCAATTGGCCCCTCTAACCTCACCAGGGAGACAAGGGGTTAACTGGGCTGAGGCCCAGAAATGTGATTTAACCCTTGTTATAACATGAAAATGCTTATTCTCCTGTGTAAATGTATTGTTGCTGGATCAGTGGCTGCATAACCCACCCACTGGGACTTAAGGGGTTAATCTTATATGCAGTGCTGAACAAACAGTTACCTGAAAATTTGTAATTTGGGAATGGAGTAAGCCAGCCCCTGAGTCTTGGGGTGCAGCCTCAGGGGAACCCCCCAAGTACCCACATATTAAAAATATAACTTTGTCATAAGAGGGACATATATTTTTGATAAAGTGACTTTTTGCAGTTTTGAAATGCATACCAGAACCAAATGTTGCCTCTGCCTGCCCTTTGTAATGCAAGATTCCTCTCTGGAAGTGCAAAAGTGCATATCAAAAGGGAGGTGTGAATGGGCCAGCTGGATGCTAGAATTTAGCCCTGCTTCAAAGGGGTATTGTTATGCGAGACCCAGGAAGCAGCAAAAGGTAACTGCCCTAATTGTTTATGCGGGAGGCAGGCACAAGGAATAGAAGTGTAACAATTCACACTTACAATGGAAGCCAAAAGCCTGCTTCAAAAGGTTTTATTGATGGGGCCAGGGTGGGGCTACCCCAAGCAGGATATCTGAATGGGTGTCCTTATTAAATATAAGAATATTATGAGATGTCCTTGGCTGAAAATGATAAGAATTACATATTTGTATCCGTGGGATTTAGCATATCTTTTGGAGTCTAAACACTGTATATGTAACCGCTAAGAAATGCCAGATATTAATATCTCTATTAATTTTCAGATTACACTGTAATGTTTGGTTTCTCTGCGAGCGCCAGGTGTGACGGAATGTATGAATATATCTCACCTGCCTGTATGTATTACTGAACTCAAGTTAGGGAGTGATTTGCAGTAAATATGAAATTTTGGTTGAGTTCTGAAAGACTGCAACCCCCCCCCCTGTTATGATAATGAGCAGGGACGAGGATGTTTTTGTAAACATGGTAACTCACACTTACACACCAAGGTTTCCTGCAGGAGTGAACATGACAAATGTCCTCCCTGCTTCAAAGGGTTTATTGATGATGGGGCTACCCCAAGCTGGAAGTCCAAAATGAGCTTCAAAAGCTTCAAAGGGACTTTTTCTAGACGGCACGGCGCCGTATCTGGGAAAGAGGGGGTTAAAATGATATATAAGTCAGAACCACCTTTTACCCATTGTTCTTCATGCAAATGATCTTCATGTCTGCATGTCATCAGGCCTGTGTCTTTATGCAAGGTCTTGGGATGATGCAGGTATTGCTGTATGACCTGCATGTATTGCTGTAATGTCAACTGAAATATGGGAGAAGTGGCCCAGTCTGTATCTTGATGGCCTTCTGTCCTAATCTTTAAGTAAGTGTCTATATTTTGCTGTTATTTGTACATTTTTGTGTGTTCACCTATCCTAAGGAATAAATACAATTTGTTATATCTAAGTCTCGTCCCAGTTCAAACCCAGGTATATATATATATTTATATATAGTTTTGGTGTAAATTACAGCCTGTCACAAGCTACCGTGACAAGCTTGTAATTAACTGGTGGCAGCTGGCGGGACTGAACTGGACCTGGATTACAGTATTCTGCGGGGTACTGTGATCCAGTGGGAACTTGATGGTAATTGCAAGTTCCTGGGACTAAAGATATTGAACACACAGTGTACAACATATAACACAAGATATGTCACCTCCTCACTTTTCCCCTACTTGTGAGAAGCATTGCCTCCAGAACCAAAGTGCCGGCCATCCGTCTGACTGGAGCCGGGCACTGAGACCGGAGGAGTGCATCAAGTCGGCGCGGGGACCAGCAGCCAGCAAGGCTGAGAGAGAGACAGCAATCGGTGAGCATGAAACCCGGCAGGCTGAGCAAAGATCCACAGCTGCAGCTGCTGTAACCATCACACCGCCCGGAGAGCAGGGAAGGGACCCAGCTCCGGGACGGCAGAGACTTGTGGAGGGAGCGGGTGGTCTCGGAGACCATGGAAGTCTTGCACCAGGAGAGGTATTGGCCGTTGCGGCGGCCAGTCCATTTTACCCAGAATTGCTGGCCCTGATGTTTGCGCAGGGAGAGATGTCCCCGGCAGAGCGGCTCGAGCAGCTGAAGCTGGCAATGATCCGACCCGCTTATCCCCTCCCAGAGCCCGGCGCTCCAGCAACTCCGCTCTGGACTCCGTTGCCCCTTGCTGGGGTTAGTCCACCGGCGGCGGAGAAGCTCTGGAATGAGCCCGGCGCTCCGGCAACTCCGCTCTGGACTCCGTTGCCCCTTGCTGGGGTTAGTCCACCGGTGGCGGAGAAGCACCGGCAGTTGCTGCGGCACTGCCAACAAATGGGCCACAATAATGCCCAGTGCCCTGACCGTGCGCGGTCAGGCGAAGAAGCCCCTCAGGGCCAACGCTCACGAGCTGCGGAAAAGATGACCCAGTTAGCGGCATCCTCTGATGGCTCCCGCCCAGCCGGGGCGACAACCCTCCTCGGGACGTCTCCTGGAGAACCTGGACGGGCTGCATCAGCAACAGCGGCGGAGAGCTGCGGCCATCCACCTGATCCCAGCGCAGAAACAGCGGCGGCGGCAGAGAAGAAGCCGCCACTCCGGCCTCCTGCCGGCGGCAGTTTTATTTGGGGGGAGGGGCAGGGTTTGCGAGAGGGGGTTATTTTACCAAGTTTGCATGGAGCTGTGTTCCTCCACAAAGACCTGGGACCCTTGTCCTGCACCGTTTTACCTGTACCCCACCTGGGCGCTGTTGCGGCAGTGGCCCGGTGCTGCCCAGCCCAGATGGGGCCGGCGGCGGCCGCTCCAGTCCCCCTGCAATTGGGACCAACGAAGGCGGCGGTCTCTGCGGGGACCAGCAAGGTAAGCCAGACCAAGTCGCAGACTGACTCTGACTTATGTTTCCCTATGACTGTACCCTGTTGTTTCACTATAGGGGTGACCGGGGGGTGGCAGGAGATAGGGGTACCAGGGGAGGGGAAGGAAGGGCAGCTTGTAGGGCAGCTAGACTCCCCCATTACCTTGGCGGAGCGGCAAGGGGACTCTCAGTTAAGAGCCTCACTGTTGCAGCCTAGCTATGGGCTGGAGGTACCAGGGGTTGTGGCACAGTTAGACCACCCCCAGATTACCTGCCAGCCAGGAGCTAAGGTGGGTGCATCTGCACCAGCAACCCTGAGCTCATTCCCGGTAATGGGGAGACAGTGTCAGGGAGATGGCCTCACTCAGGTGTCCCTAGGATCCAGGTTAGGATTAGCTAGGGAGAAGCGGAGTGAGGGGAGGCTGCAGGTAGGTAGCCATTATCAGTTCTCAGGGGAGGGGAAGGAAGGGCAGCTTGTAGGGCAGCCAGGCTTCCCCATTACCTGGGCGGAGCAGCAAGGGGACTCTCAGTTAAGAGCCCCACCGTTGCAGCCTTGCGATGGGCTGGAGGTACCAGGGGTTGTGGCACAGTTAGACCACCCCCAGATTACCTGCCAGCCAGGAGCTAAGGTGGGTGCATCTGCACCAGCAACCCTGAGCTCATTCCCGGTAATGGGGAGACAGTGTCAGGGAGATGGCCTCACTCAGGTGTCCCTAGGATCCAGGCTTGGAGTAGCTAGGGAGGAGCAGAGTGAGTGAAGGCTGCAGGTAGGTAGCCAGCATCAGTTCTCAGTGGGAGAAGAAGGGCTAGTGGTAGCCGGGGAGGTACAGCAGCAGGTATGGCAGCTAGAATTCCCCATTACCCTGGCAGAGCCTCAGGGGGTTTCTCAGATCAGCAACCCCCTGTTTCAGCCTAGCTATGGGCTGGGGGTATCCGGGGCAGTGGCAGGCTTGTGCCACCCCAGGGATACCTGCCAGCCAAGCGCTAAGACGGTTGAATCTGGAGAGGTGCCCCTGAGCTCATCCCTGGTAAGGGGGAGACAGTGTCAGGGAGATGGCCTCACTCAGATGTCCCTGGGATCCAGGTTAGGATTAGCTAGGGAGAAGTGGAGTGAGGGGAGGCTGCAGGTAGGTAGCCAGCCTCAGATCTCAGTGAGAGAAGAAGGGCTAGTGGTAGCCAGGGAGGGAAAGCAGCAGGTATTGCAGCTAGAGTTTCCCGTTACCCTGGCAGAGCCTCAGGGGGTTTCTCAGATCGGCAGCCCCCTGTTGCAGCCTGGCTATGGGCTGGGGGTATCCGGGGCAGTGGCAGGCTTGTGCCACCCCAGGGATACCTGCCAGCCAAGCGCTAAGGCGGTTGCATCTGGAGAGGTGCCCCTGAGCTCATCCCTGGTAAGGGGGAGACAAGATCAGGGAGGTGGGTGCACTCAGGTAGTTCCAGGGTCTGGGTTAGGATTGCCCAGGGAGGAGAGGAGTGCAGGTGGGCTGCAGGGAGGTAAGCAGCAGGAGTCATCAGCAGGGGCTGAGGTGCTGGGCCTAGGGGAGGCTAGGCAGGGAGACATTGGGGAACAGGGAAAGATAGGAGGTCAGTGGGGTGTCAGGCAGCTGGCAGAAGCTAGGGATGGGCTAGGTAGGCAGAAAGTCCCTTGCTCTGACGGGCCAGGAGTGACCCCCCTGACAGATTCCCCAGGATTCCCAAAGGAAGGGCTGTGGGTAGATAAACAGCCAGGGAGGAGAGTCAGGAGTATAGCGGAGCAGCTACAGGGTGGCACAGAGCCAGGGCAGGTAGGGTCCCTACAGAATGGTGACATAACCCTTTCCCAGACTTGGTTGACAGGGAAGCGACGGTCTGTGCTTGATAGCTGGTCTCCTGTTGATGCAGAGATATGCCAGTTTCTGGGCAAGGTGCAGCATAGTCTGCACAGGAGCCCCTTTCACCATGGACTTGGTTCACAAGGCACTGGGTTGGGGGGCAGAGGGAGGCAAAGGAGAATGCCCGGCTTTGCAGGACAATGTACTGGTCATTGCCGGAGGACAATTTTGCCAAGCCAATCCCTCAGGACGTATTGAGTGCTCCAAGAGTGCCAGTGGTATCCCAGGGCCAGGGGGAGGCCGCTGGGGTACCAGGGCCCCTTGAGCAGGGGAGGTGTGACGATCGTGAGGGTTTGGCCCGGGATTAACGGGGTTACCCCCCCAATTGGCCCCTCTAACCTCGCCAGGGAGACAAGGGGTTAACTGGGCTGAGGCCCAGAAATGTGATTTAACCCTTGTTATAACATGAAAATGCTTATTCTCCTGTGTAAATGTATTGTTGCTGGATCAGTGGCTGCATAACCCACCCACTGGGACTTAAGGGGTTAATCTTATATGCAGTGCTGAACAAACAGTTACCTGAAAATTGGTAATTTGGGAACGGAGTAAGCCAGCCCCTGAGTCTTGGGGTGCAGCCTCAGGGGAACCCCCCAAGTACCCACATATTAAAAATATAACTTTGTCATAAGAGGGACATATATTTTTGATAAAGTGACTTTTTGCAGTTTTGAAATGCATACCAGAACCAAATGTTGCCTCTGCCTGCCCTTTGTAATGCAAGATTCCTCTCTGGAAGTGCAAAAGTGCATATCAAAAGGGAGGTGTGAATGGGCCAGCTGGATGCTAGAATTTAGCCCTGCTTCAAAGGGGTATTGTTATGCGAGACCCAGGAAGCAGCAAAAGGTAACTGCCCTAATTGTTTATGCGGGAGGCAGGCACAAGGAATAGAAGTGTAACAATTCACACTTACAATGGAAGCCAAAAGCCTGCTTCAAAAGGTTTTATTGATGGGGCCAGGGTGGGGCTACCCCAAGCAGGATATCTGAATGGGTGTCCTTATTAAATATAAGAATATTATGAGATGTCGTTGGCTGAAAATGATAAGAATTACATATTTGTATCCGTGGGATTTAGCATATCTTTTGGAGTCTAAACACTGTATATGTAACCGCTAAGAAATGCCAGATATTAATATCTCTATTAATTTTCAGATTACACTGTAATGTTTGGTCTCTCTGCGAGCGTCAGGTGTGACGGAATGTATGAATATATCTCACCTGCCTGTATGTATTACTGAACTCAAGTTAGGGAGTGATTTGCAGTAAATATGAAATTTTGGTTGAGTTCTGAAAGACTGCAAACATTTTTTGTGTGTTCACCTATCCTAAGGAATAAATACAATTTGTTATATCTAAGTCTCGTCCCAGTTCAAACCCAGGTATATATATATTTATATATAGTTTTGGTGTAAATTACAGCCTGTCACAAGCTACCGTGACAACAGATACACACGCTGCTCTGCATATGATACAGATACACGCTCTGCTCTGCGTATGATACAGATACACACGCTGCTCTGCGTATGATACAGATACACACGCTGCTCTGCGTATGATACAGATACACACCCTGCTCTGCGTATAATACAGATACACACGCTGCTCTGTGTATGATACAGATACACACGCTGCTCTGTATATGATGCAGATACACGCTGCTCTGTGTATGATACAGATACACACGCTGCTCTGTGTATGATACAGGTACACACCCTGCTCTGTATATGATACAGATACACGCTGCTTTGTGTATGATACAGATACACACGCTGCTCTGTGTATGATACAGATACACACCCTGCTCTGTGTATAATACAGATACACACCCTGCTCTGTATATGATACAGATACACACGCTGCTCTGTGTATGATACAGATACACACCCTGCTCTGTGTGTGATACAGATACACACCCTGCTCTGTGTATGATACAGATACACACACTGCTCTGCGTATGATACAGATACACACGCTGCTCTGCGTATGATACAGATACACACGCTGCTCTGTGTATGATACAGATACACACCCTGCTCTGCGTATGATACAGATACACACCCTGCTCTGCGTATGATACAGATACACACCCTGCTCTGTGTATGATACAGATACACCCTGCTCTGTGTATGATACAGATACACGCTGCTCTGTGTATGATACAGATACACACGCTGCTCTGTGTATGATAGATACACACCCTGCTCTGTGTGTAATACAGATACACACCCTGCTCTGTGTATGATACAGATACACACCCTGCTCTGTGTATGATACAGATACACACCCTGCTCTGCGTATGATACAGATACACACCCTGCTCTGCGTATGATACAGATACACACCCTGCTCTGTGTATGATAGATACACACCCTGCTCTGTGTGTAATACAGATACACACCCTGCTCTGTGTATGATACAGATACACACCCTGCTCTGTGTATGATACAGATACACACCCTGCTCTGCGTATGATACAGATACACACCCTGCTCTGCGTATGATACAGATACACACCCTGCTCTGTGTATGATACAGATACACCCTGCTCTGTGTATGATACAGATACACGCTGCTCTGTGTATGATACAGATACACACGCTGCTCTGTGTATGATACAGATACACACCCTGCTCTGTGTGTGATACAGATACACACCCTGCTCTGTGTATGATACAGATACACACCCTGCTCTGTGTATGATACAGATACACACCCTGCTCTGCGTATGATACAGATACACACCCTGCTCTGCGTATGATACAGATACACACCCTGCTCTGTGTATGATACAGATACACCCTGCTCTGTGTATGATACAGATACACGCTGCTCTGTGTATGATACAGATACACACGCTGCTCTGTGTATGATACAGATACACACCCTGCTCTCTGTGTAATACAGATACACACCCTGCTCTGTGAATGATACAGATACACACCCTGCTCTGTGTATGATACAGATACACAGCCTGCTCTGCGTATGATACAGATACACGCTGCTCTGTGTATGATACAGATACACACCCTGCTCTGTGTATGATACAGATACACCCTGCTCTGTGTATGATACAGATACACGCTGCTCTGTGTATGATACAGATACACACGCTGCTCTGTGTATGATACAGATACACACCCTGCTCTCTGTGTAATACAGATACACACCCTGCTCTGTGAATGATACAGATACACACCCTGCTCTGTGTATGATACAGATACACAGCCTGCTCTGCGTATGATACAGATACACGCTGCTCTGCGTATGATACAGATACACACCCTGCTCTGTGTATGATACAGATACACCCTGCTCTGTGTATGATACAGATACACGCTGCTCTGTGTATGATACAGATACACACGCTGCTCTGTGTATGATACAGATACACACCCTGCTCTGTGTGTAATACAGATACACACCCTGCTCTGTGTATGATACAGATACACACCCTGCTCTGTGTATGATACAGATACACAGCCTGCTCTGTGTATGATACAGATACACGCTGCTCTGTGTATGATACAGATACACACGCTGCTCTGTGTATAATACTGATATGTGCGCTGCTCTGTGTATAATACTGAAGCACACACTGATCTGTTGATCTGGGGACTTAACCACAGGCCCTATCGCATAAGTTGGAGCTTAGCATTTCCTGGGACCCTTCAGCTGTCCGCCACCTGGATGACCCATTAAGGCCACTTACTAGGGATGAACACCCAACCCAAGCTGTGACCCTGCGCTGTGACCCTGCGCAGTGACCCTGCGCTGTGACCCTGCGCTGTGACTGTTTATTGCCTGTAGAAGCTGCCTGAGGTTATTGATAACATTTATCCAGACCTTCGTCTGATAGGAGCACCCTGTCCCTTCTGTGCCGATTATCTCTCCTGTCCACAAAATGTGTGCCTCAACGTTTCACCTTCGCCAGAGAGGATGGCCCTACTGACTACAGCACATCCTAAAAGAGTGTGTACCAAATTTGGGGGGGATTCACCCCAGTGTGCACGTGCAAGCACGCGTTGGAGTGCCTGGCGGCGCATGCACACATAAAAGCTGCGATCAGTGGACTCACCTACTCACTCACTTCTGCGATGGGACGCGCGATGAGGGGGCGCGGCCGTCACATTCGTTGAAATTTACTTCACCCTAATTGGCTTTAAAACATCTTCGCTGTCATTGGTTAGCAGGAAACCACGTGACGCCGTCGCCACAGGAAAAGATAACGTTCTTGTCTTCTCAAAATGCGGTTGCGCATCGCGCTTCCTGCTGGCGCACGCAGGTTGTGACTGGGGCCAGCCCCATAGAGGGCCGTATCTTGTTTGGGCCGCGCCCGCCGTACCGTGCGCAGCCGTGAGCAGTGGGAATGAGGCCTTAGGGCTCCCTATCAGGATACGCCTGACAAAATATTTAATACTGTCGTTCCCTACCTAGAGTTTCAGAAATCCCTAGTGTGAAACCTGCTGTTGTGTGGGACATTCCGGTGTGTTTTGGGTCAGTAAAAATTTCATTAGTTGAGTGCTATTAACCTTGGGCTACGGCCTAGTCCTCCTTGCGCCATGAGTCTGTAGGGGAGATCTAGGGGGAGCGTGGGAGGTTGGGCCTTGGCGGGGGTGCGCGGCCATGATGGGGCATATCAACCCTGCCATTGGCTGTACGCGGCCACGTGACCGTGTCGCGCCACGGGAAGACAAAATTCTTGTCTTCCCTGTCTATGTATGTGTCACAGCGCTTTGTGCGCCCACACACACACAGCCACTGGGGCCCTCCCCATTGAGGGCTGGGCTGTGTAGTGTGGTGAGCACGCCGTAGCGCACACCACCATGACCACCGGGACTCAGCCTTACCACTAATTTCTGCAGGTTCCCTGAAAAACTTGCCCTTGCAACCAGACGTTGTTAAACGCCTTCCATGCGCGTGGGGCCAGCCATTGCTGATGTTAATTAAGCCCTCTTCCCAATCCACCCTAGGTGATTTTGGCACTTTAGTCATTTTGCCTGCATGCCTCGTGCTGTCTGCCTGAAAGCTATCCATCCCCCCAGGGCACATGTTTTGCCTTAAAGTTTGTTGCTTTCCATGTATAGCAGGACCAGCCTGAGCAATAATTTTATCCCTGGCGGTAATGTTGCTGATAGGCAGATAACTGCATATGGGGATATGGGAGGAGGATTACATCTGGTCCATTGCGGAGCTGGGTGCAAATTTGGTCCTATGGCGGAGATTCATAGACGACGTATTTTTTGTTTGGAGGGGAGATGAAGAGAGTCTCCTCAAGTTTATTGATTACATTAATGATAATGATTCCAATCTTACATTTATTTGTAATTACAGCAAGGAGCATGTCAACTTTCTAGATTTGACTATTTTTGTTGAACAAGGATGTATCAAAACTAAAACAGTCTATAAAGATGTTGACAGCAACAATTATATATTACCATCAAGCTGTCTAAAAAATGTGCCATATGGCAAGTTTAGGAGGGTCAGACGAAATTGCACGGACACTGATACCTTTGAGGAACAATCTAAAACACTGGAAACTAGATTTCTTGATAGGAAGTATGACTCTGACAATATACAGAATGCTTTTTTGAAAGCAAAAAATTAGAGAGAAAAGACCTGTTAACGAATGGAAAAAAGAAAGATAAAACCAATGACAAAGACAAATTCAGTTTTTCCTTTTTGACCAATTTTTTTGTTTCAATTTTTTTATTGTTTTTAGAGAGATAGACATACAGTGAGCATTTCCATATAAATGATGCAAACTGACAATCTTATGAATCGAATAAATTAAACATTGCATTTAAACATGAACATTGCATTGTTGTCTTTTTTTCCTATGTATCTTCTTTCTTTTGTTGTGATCCAAGATACTCTTTCAAGACTTATTGGGGAAGCAGCCGCTTCCTTGTGTATTTCTCTGTGAAAAGTCAAAGGATAGTAGAGAGTAGAGAGGAGAAAGAGGGGTGGGGGGTGGACAGGGGGGGGGAGGGAGGGAGTTGTCAGTCCTGACATTCGGTGGCTCAACTCATAAGGTTGTTAATCTTCTGGCCAAATTTCCCAGATGTTGTGGAATTTATCTACCTTTTGGCTAAGTTGTGCCGAGAGGAGTTCCATCACCTTGATTTCCCTGATTCTTCTCAATACTGTCTGTTTGGAGGGAGCATTGATCTTTTTCCAGGCCGCAGCAATCGAGCAACGGGCTGCTGTGAGGACATGGTTTATCATTTTACTCACTTGCGGCTGTAGGCCCTCTATCGGTTTAGCTAAGATCATAGACAGCGGGTCTACCTCTATCTCCACCCCCAGGAGTTCTCGTATCATTGTTTGTATCATGATCCAGAACCCCTGAATTTTGGGATAATTCCACCAGATGTGAGCCATATCTCCTCTTTGCCCGCATCCTCTCCAGCACAAATCTGAGGATCCGGGGAAAATCTGGCTCAGCCTATTCGGGGTTAGGTACCAATGAAATAAGATTTTGTATATATTCTCTTTTATAGTGGTACAAATTGATGTTTTGGAGGCTGCTTCCCAAATATCCTCCCAGTCGTCTGTCTAAATCTAAATGTAAATCCTCTGCCCATTTTAGCATATAACTATGATCAGAGGGAGCTGCGGTTCCCGCCAGGCCCAGATACACCTCCGAGATCAGTCCCTTACAGTAATAACCTTTTCTGCATAGTCTCTCAAATTTTGTTAGGGCCAAAAACGCCGAATCTTTTGAGACTGTTTGCAAATAGTGTCGAATTTGTAAGAAGCCAAATACTGGTAGGTTTGTAATTTGATATTTTTTCTCTAAATCTGGGAGTGGTAAAATCTTACCTTTAGATACAAAGTCATCGGCTATTACCATCTTTAGCTCTTTGAATTTACTAAGTCCCTTTGGGAGACAGCCTGGAAGAAACTCGGGGTTGTTAAATATAGGGGTCGATAATGTAAGTGAGGATGCCAGATAATATTTCCCCTTGTTTCTAGCCCATATCTTCCATGTACATCTCATTGCTCCCAGTTTTAATTTTTCTGCGAAGGTCTCTCTTCCTCCCTCGGCCCAAAGGGCGGCCGGAAGAGAAAGAGGTCCCGCATAGGTAGACACAATCTCAAGCCAACAACTTGTAGTTGGATCATTGTTCCACATTATTACTTGTTTTAATTGGGCCGCCAGATAGTATTTAGTGATATCCGGGACTCCCAAGCCTCCGCAATCTTTTGGAGCTAGCAAAATTGATCTAGCAACCCTTGGTTTTTTGTTTTTTCCAGATAAATTGGAAAATTCTATTTTGAATATTTTTGAGCTCGGACACTGGGATGTCTATTGGTAGAGTCTGGAAATAATATAGGAGTCTTGGCAGGATATTCATTTTAACTGTGGCTATTCTTCCTAGCCAAGATATCTGATATTCGTTCCAGCGCTGGAGATCTTTTTTTATCTTTTCAAAAAGGGGGGGATAGTTATATTGGTATAGGGGTTTATATACACTTGCTATCTGTATTCCCAGATATTTAATTTTTGTCGAGCTCCATTTATAATTAAAGTTTGCTTGTAGCAGCTTAACTTCGGGTACTGTTAGGGATAAATTCAGTGCCTCCGACTCGTCCGTGTTCATTTTATATCCCGAAATTTTACTGAATTGGTCTAGTTGGGAATGTAAGTTCGGGAGGGACGTCGGGGGGTTGGCTAGAGTTAGGATAATGTCGTCGGCAAAAAGGGATATTTTGTAGTTTGTCTCTCCAATTTCAATTCCTTTAATATTCTTTTCGTCTCTGATTGTAGTTGCCAGGGGTTCTATAGAGAGGGCAAATAGAAGCGGAGACAGGGGGCATCCCTGTCGGGTACCATTATTTGTTTTTATGGGATTTGAGTCTCCTCCTGGGAGTTTCACGACAGCTGTGGGAGTTTTGTAGAGAGCTCTGATCCCCTCTAGGTACTGGCCCCTAAATCCTTTTTGACCAATTTTAATAAAGATGCAAACAAAATTGTTAAAATTGTAAGGAAACATTGGCATATTGTCAGGAATGATAGATGGCTTGGAGAAGTAGTTCCAGAGATACCATCAGTTATATTCAGGAGAGCAAATACTTTAAAAAAACAAATTGGCACCGAGCTCCTTGTCTGTAAAAAGGAAAGATGAGAATAGATGGTTACCATCAATAAAAGGGTTCTTTGGATGTACAACATGCAAAGCTTGTAAATATAAAACAACAGATAAATATTCATTTTCGTCACATGTGACAAAAGAAAAATTTCCTATTAAACAGCATGTCACCTGTAGGCGTGATCACGTTATTTATATGATATCTTGTCCATGTGGACTACAATATGTCGGGAAGACCACCAGGTGTGTCAAAGTGAGGATCTTGGAACATCTGGGGTATATTAGAAGAGGGGTTACTACCCACCTTCTATCTGACCACTTCATTTCCCATCATCAGGGTAACACTGCAGGACTGGTCTTTACTGTTCTAGAACATGTTTTACCCCATTGGAGGGGAGGCGATAGAAACTTACTGCTAACCAAAAGCGAAACTTTTTGGATATTTTCAATGAAAACTCTAGTCCCCCTAGGATTCAATGTTGATATTGAACTGGGAGTCTTTCTATAGAAACCCCTACCCCACTCTGCTTTATTGTAATTGCATGACAACTATTAATTTGAAGTGCATACAAGGGATACAATGTATATACTTTGTATATTTGTATACTATTATGTTTTCTATTTTTGTTCTTTCCAAGAAACATCAATCGACGCCCATTTTGACGTAGTTTAGATTTAGAATGATACTACTGTGCCAATTTTAGGTTGAATGATTTATGGATAATGCTATTTGGGGATAGCCTACACATATAAGTCAATATTAATTGTTTTAATTTGTGATTTTTATATATTTTAATATTTTTATTGTAATATAAAGTTGTGATCTATACTTTAGATTTAGATCTATGTTTAGTCACTTTATTTTCTGTGATGTCTAAGTTCATATTGAGTGAATATATTTCACCATATTTTATTTGTTAAGATGTAGGCTTATCACTGTACTAGGGGATCCTATGCCCATTATGCCCCGCCTGGGCTATGGCTGATCATAGATTGGACAGCCAATTGCGTTAAACCATAGGCAGGGCTAGTAGGTTTAAAAAAAAAACCATCATGCAGCATACTACCACTCCTGACGATGCCGTATTAACCAACGGCGAAACGCGTAGAGTGTTTCAGCTAGAGAGAATCCTGAGAGAGAATTTAGAGAGCACCGAGAACGCATCCTCACCATCGAGTCCGGAGGTTCTAGCCACACCAGAAGTGACGGGAGACCCCCGGCGTGGATGCGGAAGTGCTCTGGAGAAGCGGAGAGTAGCGCGGTACACAGGGAGAACGCGACCCACTGTGCACCTGCCACCCGCTACTGACCATGCATTGTTACCATCCTAAGTGTAAGCCTTGAATTGTATTTTACTGTGTACAAATATATTTTCGCTCTACACTATTTGGTTTGTTCTTCTTTTGGAGATTGGCTGCTGAGAATTGCTGCATACCTATGGGAACATCTACCCCTTGAGTTGGATGACTGCTCATTTATATCTGCTCTATTGTGAGTAGCCACTCGTGAGCCCCCTATTATTTTTGTATATTCACCATATATAACATTACTACACTATGTGATGTTTATTTATTTCATGGTTGCAAGCTGCGCTCCCCTGGTCCTTGTGGAAGAAGATAACTGCATTGACAATCGCCAGGTTATCTGCCCAGAATATGCTGTGCTTGTTGGTAAAGTCAGTGGCACACAAATCTTCTCTGACTATTATGGGGAATGGTTCTAGGAAACCTATGTGTTTTATTTAGCCCTGCATCTACCTAGTCTGGTGGCCATGGCTCTGCGCCCCTACTCCCCTCTTGAAGTATGCCCTGAATCCGTGCGCCCCTGCTGCACCAGTAACAACTGCAATTCCTGAGTTGTTTTCATGTCCTCTACCCACAATCTTTTACCATTAAGCCATCTGAGGAACACTTCCCATACTTTTAGGTCTGCCCTCAGCTCTTTTCTAATTTGAGCACGGCGGTGGTGTATGTACAGTATATATATATATATACAGTGTTCGACAATCCTATACATTTACTCGCCCGGGGGGGGGTGGATTTAACCCCCAGGCGAGTAACTATTGGCCCAAGCAGCACACGTGTTTTGTTTTTTAAATTTTCCCTGCTCGCGCTGAAATTTCCCTGCTCGCGCTGGCTGAAAAAAAAAAAAAACTCCCCCTACCTGACAGATGATTGGCGCGCGCTCCCAGGCTTTGTGGGCGCGCGGCCAGGCTCTATATGAGCCAGCCCCCAACGAGCGGCCATTTTTTTCCCATGGAGGATGGAGGACACAGTAAGTATTATCTGTGCCTTCCTCCACCTCCCTCCCCTCCCCGGTGCTCCTGCTGCCCGCAGTTATGGTGATGGGAGCGGGGGATGCCCCCTCATGTCCCCGTTCCCCCCCCCCCCCGCTTCCCCCCCGGTCCCGTGTCAGAGAGCGCGGCGGGTGATGTGAGCGGGGGATGTCCCCGCTTCCCCCCCCCGCTTCCCCCCGGTCCCGCGTCAGAGAGCGCGCCGGGTGATGGGAGCGGGGGATGCCCCCTCATGTCCCCGCTTCCCCCCCGCTTCCCCCCGGTCCCGCGTCAGAGAGCGCGTCGGGTGATGGGAGCGGGGGATGCCCCCTCATGTCCCCGCTTACCCCCCCGCTTCCCCCCGGTCCCGCGTCAGAGAGCGCGTCGGGTGATGGGAGCGGGGGATGCCCCCTCATGTCCCCGCTTCCCCCCGGTCCCGCGTCAGAGAGCGCGCCGGGTGATGGGAGCAGGGGATGCCCCCTCATGTCCCCGCTTCCCCCGGTCCCGCGTCAGAGAGCGCGCCGGGTGATGGGAGCGGGGGATGCCCCCTCATCCCCCCGGTTCCGCGTCAGAGAGCGCGCCGGGTGATGGGAGCGGGGGAAGCCCCCTCATGTGGGAGCGGAGCAGGAGATGGGCGGGGGAGCGTGGTGGTGCTGGTCATGGCCTGTGTGTGTGTATATAGGTGTGTATATATGTGTGTGTGTGTGTGTATGTGTGTGGGAGTGTGTGTATGTATGTGGGAGTGTGTGTATGTATGTGGGAGTGTGTATGTATGTGGGAGTGTGTGTATGTATGTGGGAGTGTGTATTTATGTGGGAGTGTTGAGGTCCCTTTCTCAAGTCAGGGTCTCTACTGCTCAGATGTGGGCTCCAAATTATGTAACTTAGAGTCTGGGTGCGCACCCCGGATCCCAATAAATGACACACAGAGTCATGTATCAGCTCCCTCAGACTCCGTAGTTCAGACTGACGTGCCGAGTCTCTGTATTACAGAATATATAGGCAAACAATACTTTTCAGTTTCGTTTCTCTGTAAATCATAGACTTTAGTTTCGTTTCTCTGTAAATCATAGACTTTAGTTTCGTCTCTCTGTTCCAGCTGAATTCACAGGAAACCGAGAGTTAGCTGACAAAGGGCTCCTGGTTGAGTTTCGATTTACCTCAGAGAGGGAGAGAGAGAGACTTATTAGCTTATATAAAAACATACTGCGTTATTTCCAAGCCTTGCAATTAAAGCAGATTCAATATGGCTGAATGCATACAAAATGGACGAATAGTTTCTTATAATACTTTATTACCTTCACATTCCCCCCTAGACACTAAAAGGACATTTTGTAGGAAGGGGTCTGTCCCTAATTTCTGTTTCTTGTGCTAGAGTCCCTACCTGAGGGTGTTGGTCGGCTGTTCATGGGCTTGTCCCATCCCCGACAACTTCTGGCTCGCTAAACTCGAAGACCTACAGTATACACAAAAGGGCTCCCTGACCTCAAACAAACAAACTAGGGTCTGGGAACTCGATTGGTCACCCGTCACTCCAGAGTACTATAGTGGACTGGTCTTGTATAGATTAACAATACTGTTACCGTCAACCAAGAGATCGCCAACCTGAACAGACTGACAGGAGTTCGGTAAAAATATATTCTGAATATATCTTACCTTGTCCTTAGAGGTTGATCAGGCCTCAATCAGTCCGGTCAGGGGACGGTCGTCCGTGGATAGAGACGGGTCCAGGATTGCTCCGGTGTCCCTTCACAAGGATCCTGCCGGCTACGCAACTGTTGAGGTTCCCTTCTCAAGTCAGGGTCTCTGCTCAGATGTGGATTGCCAAATTAGTATAACACAGGCCTGGGTGCACCCCGGATCCCAATAAATGACACACACAGAGTCATGTATCAGTTCCCTCAGGCTCCGCAGCTCAGACTGACGTGCCGAGTATATGTATTACACAATATATATAGGCAGACAATAAGTTTCAGTTTCGTTTCTCTGTAAACCATAAACTTCAGTTTCGTTTCTCTGTACCAGCTGAATTCACAGGAAACCGAGAGTCAGTAGAAAAAGGCTCCTGGTTGAGTTTCGATTCACCTCAGAGAGAGAGAGAGAGACTTATTAGCTTATATAAAAACATACTGCGTTATTTCCAAGCCTTGCAGTTAAGCAGATTCAATATGGCGGAATGCATACAAAATGGACGAATAGTTTCTTATAATACTTTATTACCTTCACAGGAGTGTGTGTATGTATGTATGTGTGTGTGTGTGTGTATCTTATACTATATTAGTGAAAGCACTGTATGTTTGCCTGCCTGCCTGGATGTCCGGTGTCCCTAGCGGCAATCTCATTGGTCCCTTGGGCCGCCCGCCCCCGCACACCTCTCATTGGCCTCACACACTCACACCACCCCCTTGGCCCGCCCCCCACACCTCTCATTGGCCTGAGGAGGAGCGACGGGCCAAAGGTCCAACAAAAACCACACACAAACACACACACACACACACACACACACATCACTATACACACACACACACACACACACACACATCACTATACACACACACACACACACACACACCACTATACACACACACACACACACACACACACACACACACACACACACAGTGTTACATACATTAGCGGGGCTCACAGTGTTAGCAGCACATCTCCCGCTCCCCCCCCCCCTCTTCCCCACCGGTCCCGGAGGCTCCGCCTCTCCCTGTTTCCGTGCTTTCACCCCCCCCCTCCACGTGGGAGCTGCCGGACGGGTGAGGGAGCTGCCGGACGGGTGAGGGAGCTGCCGGACGGGTGAGGAAGCTGCGGACGGGTGAGGGAGCGGCCGGACAGGTGAGTGAGCGGCCTTCACCTCCCCTCACCCCCCTTCACCCCCCCCCGGCGCCGCTACACTCAGCGGGGAAGCGGAGTGATCACCTCCCCTCACTCACTTCCCCTCCACCCCCCCGGCGCCGCTACACTCAGCGGGGGAGCGGAGTGATCACCTCCCCTCACTCACTTCCCCTCCACCCCCCCGGCGCCGCTACACTCAGCGGGGGAGCGGAGTGATCACCTCCCCTCACTCACTTCCCCTCCACCCCCCCGGCGCCGCTACACACAGCGGGGGAGCGGAGTGATCACCTCCCCTCACTCACTTCCCTCCACCCCCCCGGCGCCGCTACAGTCAGCGGGGAGCGGAGTGATCACCTCCCCTCACTCACTTCCCCTCCACCCCCCCCCCCCCGGCGCCGCTACAGTCAGCGGGGGAGCGGCCACAACACGCTGCCTCCCGCCTCAGATCCACGTGGGAGCTGCCGGACGGGTGAGTGAGCGGCCTTCACCTCCCCTCACCCACCCCTCACTACACTTCCCCTCCCTTCCACCTCCCCTCCACCTCACTACACTTCCCTCCCTTCCACATCCCCTCCACTTCACCCCCCCTCCACCCCCCCTTAACCTGCCCTCCACACACCCCCTTAACCTCCCCTCCACCCCCCCCCCTTCACCTCCCCTCCACCCCCCCCGCCCCCTTCCCCTCCACCCCACCTTAACCCCCCTTCACCTTCCCTTCACTCCCCCTTACAACCTCCCACCACCTCCCCCCTCTTCCCACCACCTCCCCCCCCTTTCCACCGCCCCCCCCCCTTCCCACCACCCCCCCTTCCCACCTTCCCACCCCCTTCCCACCTCCTCCCCCCCTTCCCACCTCCCCCCCTTCCCACCTCCCCCCTTCCCACCACCTCCCCCTTCCCACCACCTCCCCCCTCTTCCGCCCTTCCCACCACCTCCCCCCTCTTCCCACCACCTCCCCCTTCCCCTCCTCCATCTCCCCCCTTCCCCTCCTCCATCTCCCCCCTTCCCCTCCTCCATCTCCCCCCTTCCCCTCCTCCACCTCCCCCCTTCCCCTCCTCCACCTCCCCCCTCCTCCCTTCCCTTCCTCCACCTCCCCCCTTCCCCTCCTCCACCTCCCTCATCACCTCCCCCCTTACCCTCCTCACCTCCCCCCTTACCCTCCTCACCTCCCCCCTTACCCTCCTCACCTCCCCCCTTACCCTCCTCACCTCCCCACTTCCCCTCCTCCACCTCCCCCCTTTCCCCATCCCCCCTCTCCCCTCTTCCCCCCTCCACCCCCTTCCCCCCTCCACCCCCTTCCCCCCTCCACCCCTCTTTCCCCCTTTCCCTCCTCCCCCACCTTTCCCCCCTTTTCCCCTCCCCCACCTTTACCCCCTTCACCCCTCCCCCTTCACCCTTACCTCCCCCCTTCACCCTTTCCCCACCTCCCCCTCCCCCCTTCTCCTCACCCCTTCCCCTCCTGCCCCACCTCCCTCTTCCCCCTTCCTCTCCTCCACCTCCCCCTTCCCTTCCTCCCTTCACGCCTCCTGTCACCCCCCTCCTGTCACCCCCCCCCTCCCTTCACCTCCTGTCACCCCCCCCCCCTCCCTTCACCTCCCGGCAACCCCCTCCACCTCCGTCACCCCCCCTTCACCTCCCCTCACCCCCCCTTCACCTCTCCCCCTTCACCCCCCCTTAACCTCTCCCCCTTCACCTCCCCTCCGCCCCCCCTTCACCTCCCCTCACCATCCCCCACCACCCCCCCTCACCACCCATCCTCACCTCCCCTCACCCCCCCTTCACCTCCCCTCACCCCCCCCTTCACCTCCCCTCCGCCCCCCCTTCACCTCCCCTCACCATCCCCCACCACCCCCTCCGACCTCACCTCCCCTCCTTCAACGCCTTTCGTCCGCCCTCCCGCACTTCTGCCTTTCGCCCACCCGCACTTCTGCCTTTCACCCGCCCACCGCTCACATCCCCGCGCCACACAGCCGCCGCACGCACTAAACAGACACCCGCCGCCTCTCACCCACCCCACACACTCGACACACACCTGGCGCCTCCTGCCCCTACGCAACAATATCACTGACCAGCTGTCACCCGCACTCGCCACACACCCGCCGCATCACACCCTAGCAGGACCCCGACCCACAGCCAGCACTCACTACCCACGTGCCACCCGTACTGAACACCCACCCGCCGCCTCACACACGCTCACACCCTAGCAGGACCCCCACTCACAGACAGCACTCACAACCCACGCGCCACCCGCCGCCTCACACCCTAGCAGGATACACGCCTCACATTTTTACATCTGTTATGTCACCAAAATATACATTGTACTGTGGTGTGTTCACAATAAACCATTTTTTTACAACATCGTATTACATTTTCTTCCATCTTTCTTTTCAACATTATTATCCAACCTTTACAACAAATACTCACCTATTGTTCCACGATTTATAAATAATACTACCTATTACGCATTTACATCCCGGCAACGCCGGGTCTCTCAGCTAGTGTATATATATAGGAGAACTAGCTGAGAGACCCGGCGTTGCCGGGATGTAAATGCGTAATAGGTAGTATTATTTCTAAATGGTGGAACAATAGGTGACTGTTTGTTGTAAAGTTTGGATAATAATATTGAAAAGAAAGATGGAAGAAAATGTAATACGATGTTGTTTAAAAATGGTTTATTGTAAACACACCACAGTACAATGTATATTTTGGTGACATAAGTGATGTAAAAATGTGAGGCGTGTGTCCTGCTAGGGTGTGAGCGTCTGTGTGGCGGCGGGTGGGTGTTCAGTACGGTGCACGTGGGTAGTGAGTGCTGGCTGTGGGTCGGGGTCCTGCTAGGGTGTGAGGCGGCGGGTGTGTGGCGAGTGCGGGTGACAGCTGGTCAGTGATATTGTTGCGTAGGGGCAGGATGCGGCAGGTGTGTGTCGAGTGTGTGGGGTGGGTGAGAGGCGGCGGGTGTTTGTCGAGTGTGGCGGGTGTCTGTTGAGTGAGTGCGGCGGCTGTGTGGCGCAGGGGTGTGAGCGGTGGGCGGGTGAAAGGCAGAAGTGCGGGTGGGAGAAAGGCGTTGAAGGAGGGGAGGTGAGGTCGGAGGGGTGGTGGGGGGTGGTGAGAGGAGGTGAAGGGGGCGGAGGGGAGGTCGGAGGGGAGGTGAGGATGGGTGGTGAGGGGGGGTGGTGGGGATGGTGAGGGGAGGTGAAGGGGGGGCGGAGGGGAGGTGGAGGGGAGGTGAAGGGGGGTGAGGGGAGGTGAAGGGGGAGAGGTGAAGGGGGGGTGACGGGAGGTAGGGGGGGTGACGGGAGGTGGAGGGGGTTGCCGGGAGGTGAAGGGAGGGGGGGTGACAGGAGGTGAAGGGAGGGGGGGGTGACAGGAGGCGAAGGGGGGGTGGTGACAGGAGGTGAAGGGAGGAAGGGGAGGTGGAGGAGAGGAAGGGGGAAGAGGGAGGTGGGGGAGGAGGGGAGGTGGGGGAAAGGGTGAAGGGGGGGAGGTAAGGGTGAAGGGGGAGGGGTGAAGGGGGGAGGGGTGAAGGGGAAAGGGGGTAAAGGTGGGGGAGGGGAAAAGGGGGGAAAGGTGGGGGAGGAGGGAAAGGGGGGAAAGAGGGGGGAAAGAGTGGTGGAGGGGGGAAGGGGGTGGAGGGGGGGAAGAGGGGAGAGGGGGGATGGGGAAAGGGGAGGTGGAGGAGGGGAAGTGAGGAGGGTAAGGGGGGAGGTGAGGAGGGTAAGGGGGGAGGTGGAGGAGGGGAAGGGGGGGAGGTGGAGGAGGGGAAGAGGGGGGAGGGGAAGGGGGGGGAGGTGGAGGAGGGAAGGGGGGAGAGGGAGGAGGGGAAGGGGGGAGATGGAGGAGGGAAGGGGGAGATGGAGGAGGGGAAGGGGGAGATGGAGGAGGGGAAGTGGTGGGAAGAGGGGGGAGGTGGTGGGAAGGGGGGAAGAGGGGGGAGGTGGTGGGAAGGGGGGGGAGGTGGTGGTAAGGGGGGGAGGTGGTGGGAAGGGGGGGAGTGGTGGAAGGGGGAGGGGTGAAGGGGAAAGGGGGTAAAGGTGGGGGAGGGGAAAAGGGGGAAAGGTGGGGGAGGAGGGAAAGGGGGGAAAGAGGGGAAAGGGGGAAAGAGGGGGGGAAAGAGGGGGGAAGGGGGGGAAAGAGGGGTGGAGGGGGGGAAGGGGGAAAGAGGGGTGGAGGGGGGAAAGAGGGGTGGAGGGGGAAGGGGGGTGAGGGGGGGAAGAGGGGGGATGGGGAAAGGGGAGGTGGAGGAGGGGAAGTGAGGAGGGTAAGGGGGAGGTGAGGAGGGTAAGGGGGGAGGTGGAGGAGGGGAAGGGGGGGGAGGTGGAGGAGGGGAAGGGGGGGGGAGGTGGAGGGGAGGGGATGGGGGGGAGATGGAGGAGGGGAAGGGGGGAGATGGAGGGGAGGGGAGTAGGGGGAGATG